>NC_051176.1:256366737-256479237 GCF_013339695.2 Rhipicephalus sanguineus
AAATAAATAAATAAATAAATAAATGTATTTATTTATTCCTTTCCATTTGGACAAAGCTGCAAAAGAGTGGTATAATACTGCGCAGGACAAAAACGCATGGAAGGAAGACGAAAAGCACCGCAGAGCCTTTTATTCTGTGAATAATTCCAAGCTGAAAGTAATCACAAAAGTACGACAAATCTCAAGATGCTTGATGTAAGTTCTTTCGATGCCCGCGCAGCTCTCGCTGTAGGTGCCCTAAGACTAGTAAGGTCCTCTCCCATTGTTTTTTTCCTTGAAGGCTCTTAGAAGCTCTTCTGTAATCAGCGCAGCGTTAGACGCCGCGAAAACGGCCAGGCAGGAACGTACCACCCTCGGTATGCATTCTTCTGGCTAATTTTGAGCCTCTTTTGTGTTTGCGGAGAAAAAAAAAAGCGTCTTGAACGGCCCTTCTTGTCAGCCGGAGATCCTCCGACGCTTTACGTCGTGGCTCTCGCAGATACCTCATATAATCAGGAGATAAAGCAACACCGACGTTTTAAAAGAATAGCTTTCTTTGGGTCTCTGTTTCTGTGTCTAGCATTTGGCCATGCACTCGTGCCTTAAAACGCGGAATGAAACACTTTTACGAAATTACCTCACGCAAGGCAAAGCTTTGAGACGCTTGGTAGCTTGGGCGCGTCGCAGGGTGACAATTTATATATAAAACGTAAGCAAGCGCACCTTCTAGCCTACGATGAAGATATAAATATACCGGGTCTGGTCTCGTCGTCGAAATTCACAGCGCGTCTCTCATCGTACTGTGGCGCTGTGGCACGTTTCAACAAGGCCATGCGCGCCCTGTCTTGTGATTCAACACGTTTTAACGCTGAATAAATATTCTGCTGCCGCCGAAAGGATACCCCAGCTGTGGCAGGGCGACGCGTTCGTCTCCGACATCTACAGCGCGAGTGTCTCTTGCAACGAGCCATTTTGTTTTGCTATCTCATGAAAGCTTCGCATGCGCCGGTTCCTACAATACGTAGTATCTGCATAATTTTTTTTATCGTTTTGCTACGTTTCGCGACCATAGACTCGGCCGACACGTGGAACTCAAAGAATAAGCGGGGAAACTCGTGCGTGTTGTATCTTCGTAACCTTGGTGTTTTGCTGTCATGCGCCCCTTGAACCCTTATCCATAACAAATTATGCAGTTTCATAAAAGAAACAATCAAGACACTTCATTTCTCTTGCGCTTTTCTTGGAACCACGCAAGAATACGGTTTTCCGCATTTTTTCAATTTTGTCTTGTTTATGCATTTTAGGCTTCTGAAACGAACAAACGTCGATCAAACTTCTCATATAAAGTGCTGATTTGCAAGAAGCTTTTGATTATAACTGTGAGTTGGAAGGTTGGACCCCCCCCCCCCCCCCCCTGCGTAATGTGCAAACGCGCGCGTACGTACGCAATAAAAAATCCATTGGGTGGCACAAAGAAAAATCGTAACTTCAGTGGATGATCAGTTGAGCGTGGCCGTGCACTGCTTCCCACAGTCTGCATTTCAGCCACAAAGAAAATGTTACAAGTAACTACAAGACCCCCACGAAACGCTGCTAACAACCGGCAAAGCTGGTGCAGTTCCCACCAGGCAGCAGCATTTCAGTATGAGTCAGTTGTTTGTGCTCAACAAGGTCGCCGACTTTCTTCTACACTATCTTAGCACTTGTCCCTAGAATTCAGCTGTAAGAGGAGTGTTAACGAAGAGACAGAGTGCGTGATTCACATCACAAAAACAGATCGCCAACTGAAGCGAGTGCGTCGCGAATATATCCTACGAGACAAAAGTTGCAAGATGAAGCCGCGGCGATCAAAATTTCTGCAGAACCGTCCGCTATTACTTATATTCTCAATAGCAGCTGATGCTTTTCTTTAGAAACGTGAAGGCCTACAAGTGAAACATAAAACTGGTACTATAAAAGAGCTCGCACCTTGACCTATCGCCAGCACGACTCGTTCGTAGGAAGAGCGCGAAGATACTTGCAGTTTTCAATATGTTTTTTTTCTCTCAATAAAGTGATCACGCCACCGCCAATACCACCGCCACCACCATAACCAACAAAGAAAAGGTTAGGGACAAACGGGCGGAGGACACTTCCATGGCATACTGTGACTTGATTCAAGCGCAGCTGCTCAAGAAAAAAAAAACGCGATAGGCGAGCGTCGTAAATATGCGGTCAGGGCCGATGTATAGGAATTGTACGTAAATAAAAGGTACGTTACGCTCCTTACCGCACCGCGTCAGATTTACTCTAGCAGAGTCAGAAAAAATACATATATATAAAGCGCCATGGCGGATATTGGAGAGAGAAAGCTATAGAGTACAAAGCGACTTGCATGCACAGATTCATTACTAAATCAGGACAGCACTTCCAGTGTTACCAGTATCATGGGTGTTATCGCGATGACGCTCTACGTGGGCTATGGTCGACGCGACCTATAGATGCAGCCAGCCGGAGTTTGCCGAGACGGGCAGCGTACTCTTTATTGCGCAGCACGCACTCTTATAGTGTTCATTCATGCGCATAGCGCAGCCACCTGGTACCCACTCTCGGTGCCACCGCGAACAGTTCTCGTGGAATGGTCCCATCTGTATTGACGGTCGCCACTATCCGCCCACCTCTAACCACCACACATGTACGAGCCTCGTGAGAGATCGCGTTTTTTCGTCTGTCAGCTGACACCACCGCCGTCTAGCGCGGCCAGAATACTCTGGCATGTAACTCGAATACTGCCCAACAATACTCCGCGTTACGATTTTGTGCAATGTCCGTGTCTGCAGTGTCTTATAAAGTAGAAACCAGTACCCCCCGCATGTCGAAAGTCGTGGATAAAGTCGCTTGTTCATAGATTGTATTTTAACGTTTTATTTCACCCTCTTGGCCATAATAGTGAAAAGGGTCACACGATGAGTGCCCCATTTCACGAGGCGGCAGCGGAGGAGGTTTTCTGATGCTGCTTCCGACGAGTGTAATCTTAGTGCATGTTTTCCTTTGTCTCTGGTATTTGAGCCTGACCTTGGAGGTGGACTATTTGGGTACAAAGCGTTTGTTTCGCGTTTGTTTGCGCACACGGTGGCTTTTTTGCACGCTTACTGAATAAAATTTGTCATTTGAAGTCCAGCGCACTGTTATGTTCCAAGTTTTTCCCGTTAGTTCTTTCTCGTTTGTAAACATGTGTACTAGTACGTTTCGGGCACTGTAATGAGAAATGTTCGCGTGGCTAACTACTGGCATGTAAAGAAACCTTAAAAACCCCTGGTATGAAACATACAGAGCTTTTCGGACGAGGCTACGCTTGATTACTTGAATCGGACTAGCAATAGGGAGCTGAGTGTGCTAGCGGCTGAAGACTTTGTAGATGCAAATTTATCTTATTTAATGCGAGATATTCCATATTTTCTGTTTGTCGTTATCGCATTTCCTCTTATCCGTGGTACGACCCTTTAGACGTTCATTGTTTCGTAAAAAAAGTGAATCACCGGAGGACGTTAGCAGGGCACTAAAGCGATTTACGTTGCTCGGGCTTCTATCACGTTTTAGAACGTTTACAATGTTGTAAATAGGAAGCTAAAGAACGATTGCTTTTACAAGGAAAGAAAAACAGGGCGAGGATAAAACGCGCGTGCCGTAAAATTTATGCTGATTTGCAACAGCAGGAAAGCCTCGATAAAGCTGAGGTCCCGGACGTGAAAAGAGAAAATCGGCGTAGGAATGGCTGTTGTGGTGGAGCTCTGGTTTACGGCGTCGTATTGGTAAGTAGCCTCGCACAATGCAATCTCTGTGCCAGTAATTTTCTTTACGATGGCCCGACGCGGCAGTTTATTTCGGTTCGAAGAATGGCAGGCCTCCTAACATCTCCTAACTAACTGCTCCGCTCAAGCTTCAAGTCCTACTCGTTTTCTTAGAAAGGAAAAAAAAAATATAATAATGATCAAGGTATATAAACGGGAACCAGGACAACAGAGGCATGGTACGAACTGCGTCACGGTCACAATGCCTCCCGACCGCGTTTCCGTTCCATGCGATCGCTTCTCCTCTCGTCAGGCCTGTCGCAATGGCACTCGCTTATGCGACGCGAGTGTGGAGCTCTCGAGAAGCATCTGTGGTTCGTAGCAAAGGCTCGCTTTCAGTCGCGGAATGCACTTGACCCGCGGGAAGGCGCTCTGGCATGGAACATGCGTGGCCGTCTTTCAGCATCGCCGGTGCTCCAGAGCGAGCCGGCAGAGCACTTCGGTGTTCGCTCTCGTATTGTGCTGCGACCCACAGTAAAGAAAAAAAAATATATAAGAGAGGTGCTCCAGTCCTCCACGGCTTCCGAACCAATATCTCCCCAGGGAGATCCGCTTCCCACGAAACACGGTGTCCCTTATACACTGACACGTAGGCCCCGGCTCGGTGAACTGCGATGCTGGAAGCTGGAGATTCTTGTCACCGCTGGATAGCAAGCCGCGTTCCGTTTTCAAGACACGTACGCGTTTTTCACACATCGACGTGGTGCTTATACTTTTTGCGACAGCGAGAAAACTGATGCCTCCTATGGGGACTGGCCGCGGAACTTTTGACATTTTATGACTGTTATAAGGTCGTCGTTTCAGTGGTGGTTGCATTGCTTGCATAGCCTTGCCTTTCCCTATACTCTAAGTCTGCGTAATTTTTCAGTCACGACATATAAATAATATCATGCTGTCGCACGCTATCGGCATACACCATCTGTGGTGAAAGTCTGTCTAAATCTAACGCGTTGGGCCGATTCACCGCCAGAAGCCTTATGCAGAGAATGTGCAACTATATATATATATATATATATATATATATATATATATATATATATATTATATATATATATATATATATATATATATATATATATATATATATATATATATATATATATAATATATATATATATATATATATATATATATGTTCTTTTCCCTTATTTTTTCTGGGGTATTTCTTTTCACTGACTGAGAACTACATTACGAAAATGCCAGGAAAATAAAGTATAATAAATTACCAACCATTCCCATTTGCCTGTCCCCACCATAATTACATGTCAGCCCACGTAAACGCAGATATATACTTGCCAGTATGACGGATACGAGTAAACGATTTGAGAAACCGATCAAGCTGATTGTACCTTTTTCGCCTCCTCCTCCTCTATTACACAGCGCTGGCGGCAATAAATTTATTAATATTATTACTATTGGTATTGTCACAGCAATATAAACGCAACAACGAGAAGAACGATCTGAAGCGACTACGTAAACGTGTCTCTAATATTTTGAGCACATGTACGTTTTTTTTTAAATTTTTTTTTCATAGCAAGAAGACCTGTCCTATGAAGGCCTGTAAGGGACCATTGTCCGATTTTTTTTCTCCACATGACAATGGTCTGTTGCCCTGCGCCTAACTTCCTAAGCCACTACCTTCTAAGCCACTACCTTCTATCTAAGCCACTACCTTCCCTGGCCATAAGGTGCGCAGTCATGCAGCACGTGGACAACGCCGCATTCGCTGCACCACAAGCTCGCTTACGAAGCAGCGCGTGTAGTACAATAGCTTTTGAAAAGAAAGTGATTAGAGCAGACAAGGCGAGAGCGTTTAATAAGGTTTCTACACTTTGTGGGCTACTTCTACGTGTGTACAGGGCATGAGTCTATGGTCTCCAGTATAGAGGACACTGATCCCTTTATCGAGCCGTACCGCTAATGACCTTCCTGGGCAAAGAGCTTTCGTATTGTTTCGTAGGCCGTGAGTAAACTGCAGACTACAGTGCATCCTCCTCCGTGTTGTGCGCACGTTTGAGTGATAAAGTTAAATAGCAGTGCATTATTTTTCCTCCTCTTTGATGGTCTGAAATACAGTCGTCATACACAATAAGGTGCAGTGACCGCTCGAGAAATCGATTCCTGTCGCACGAAAAGGAAAAAAAAAGTTGAGCAGCGACTGCCAGTAGCAAGCTTCCTGGCATTAAAGCATATCTTTACGATTTACTTTCATAATAATAATAATAATAATAATAATAATAATAATAATAATAATAATAATAATAATAATAATAATAATAATAATAATAATAATAATAATAATAATAATAACATAAGCCTTGCTGAGGTTAGGTGTAGACGACTCCAGTTAGCCTGTGTATGCCTTTCGCTAAATACTATCCCGAGAAAATGCGCTCCTTTTGTAGCCACGATGCGTAGATTTGTATCTGGAACTAATTTAAGCTTGCTGAGCAGTTAGAAAGCTAACGAAATGCCCGTCTCCTAAAAGCGATTTTTTTTTTATAAGCCGGCTCCAAGCCAGCTCTATTCTTCGAAACACCTCTCCTCCCCAAAATAGCGGAATTCGTTTTAGTAGTTGGACACGCGTTACATCGAGTTTTCTAATCCTGTTTCGCTGAGGGAGGCTCGTTCAGGGACGCGTTGACAGTAGTAAAGCGAGCTAACTGATGGCTCGTGTAGCTACTCCGGTAGCTGTACATGTCGAGTCTCGCGCACAAGAACAATGAGAGACACCGCTGCTCCTCTTTCCCATCGACCCTGTCACAGCGAAGGACCGGTCTCAATCTGCATTGTCCGTCTCGTCTCAGGCATATCTAAATCGAGAACAAATAATTCAGAAACGTATAGGCGGGTAGCTCCCTTTATACTCTTTTGTATTTTTCTCTCAGTGCGACAAACGATCCGCTTCCGCTATCGTCAATTCCATTTCACTGCGCTTTTTTTTCTTCGCTCTCCCTTTCTCTCTCTCTATCGTACCCGTACTGGTCTCGGTAGAATGAGATGCCCTCCCAAATCGTTTTTAGATTGGCTAGCTGCTTCCGGTGCAACCGCGGAGGCACCGAGAGAAGCGTGCCGCATTTGTTGCGTTCGTCGAAGTGCAGGAAATTGTGCAGGGCTAAAATGAGGAGGGCCGCAAGCGGACGTGGCGTGCCTAGCGTGCCGCTCGGGTTTCATGCTCCGCCGCTGCACGACAAAAAAACCCCCGCTCGTTGGCTGAGCGACAACCCCTTACATGTAGGCTGCACCCACCGCTTTCCGAACTCGCGTTCGGGCATACGACGCTTTTTGTTCGAGGCACTTTTGAGGACTTGTAAACACACATCTCCATCAAGGGAAAAGAAAACAAGCAAACAAATTCTTAGTGCAATTTTCTGCCAGGCGATAAGAGCATAAAATTGGTTTCTTAACACGACAGGCCTTTGAAATACGGAAAGTAAAGGGGTTGGAAGCTGTTGATTGACTGAACTAATTGAAATTAGTCAGTAATCGGCTTTGTTTAAACAGCCGCTAACTTTTGGCGCCTCTACATTGCTGCGTTAAATCCCCGACTTGTCTTTCCAGTTGTGGTTCAATTTTAGCACCACGCACAAGTTAGCGCATAGCATATATTAATGTCTAACGTTACCAACACATAACCATAGCCGCAACAACCCTTTTCCATTTTCGAATCATAACAACTTTAGAAACATACCAGATGACAGCGAATTCCCAGATTTATTTTTTACTTTACGGTTATTAAGACCCGAAGGCAGATTCTATTGATCAGTCAGCTAATTGGTACATATAAGGAAGCAACTATTTGAGAATGTCATCTTCGTGAAACGTAATCAGAAATAACACGCACAAAACTGCATGAAAAATGATCGGAAAATCTTGCAATTTCATACACTGCCAGGATTGGCATTGGCTGTTTTCGCAAAGTGCGACACACGCGCGCGCGCGCGCACGCACACACACACACACACACACACACACACACACACACACACACACACACACACACACACACACACACACACACACACACACACACACACACGCACACACACACACACACACACACGCACACACACGCACGCACGCACACACGCACACACACACGCGCGCGCGCGCACACACACACACACAGCGCACGCACACACGCACACACACTTCATTTTTCTGGCGGAACGACATAAACAAAGCGTCGGCTTTCCCTCCCAACCCTTTCGTTGATGGCCATAGACATGTTCGGCGATATAGCTTCCGGCAAAGAATTTCCCCTAACGCTTGTCGGGGGTTATAAATGGGGCACACGACTCGCGAAATGCCCTCCCATCGCGGCTACACTATATGTTGATGGCGTTCTGTTTGGCATCGAGCCACTAACTTAATCTTTCCCAGCGGGCTACATTGCCGGTTGCAGAACAAAGTGGGCAGTCAGTAAGCGAAGGAACTCGACACTTTAGCAGCAGGAAACGCCTCGCCGTTATCGTGACTCTGTATGAGACGCCGATTAAGACGCGTCTTCGTGGTCTAGAACGGTCTATAGAATCGGTTCCCTGCGAAACACGGCCGGAAGCACGCACACTCGAGGGTGTTTCTAAAAGCGTGCCGAATTAAAAGAGTTATTTGCGCGCGCGGGGCTCCCTTAAGCTGGAATGAACAAAAAGAAAAAGCGCTCGAAACTCGTCAAATTTTGTGAATTCAATTTCCATAAAACAGATGCAAGAGAATAAGGAAGGCGGTCTGCATAGGCAAGCATTTTTGTCTTTTTCCTCAATGGAGCCCGTATGATACACTCTTAAGCAAAGGTATAGTCTTTCGTTACAAGCACTCTGGCGTTGCTTTCGCGCCTATAGATTTATCGACGGGCGTCATTGCCGTTCAAAGAAGGAAAGCCACTTTTTCCTTCGCGTGGATCGAGAGAGAGAGAGAAAAAATCTTAATGACCTAAGGCAGAACATCCTTTTCGCACATCAATCCTTTAGCCATAGTGAACAGAAAAAGAAAAACGAATAAAAATAAAAGTAACACCATAAGCTGAATACCCGTTGTCGAAGAAAGAAAAAAGAAACAGAATACATTACGCTGGAAAATCGTTCTACTGCGGTTCTTATAAAAAAGCGCATTACCGACCGCAGCAGGAGCAATTCTTGGGGCACATTTTTTATGAAAGGCTCTGTCTGCGGGCTGTTGCTTTAGTAACCGTATATCTGACCTGTTTTTTTGTCCCTCTTTTTTTTTTTCCCTGTGACTTCACGTTAAAAGGCGGTCGAGGATTGCTCTTAACGTCTCCTTATTGACAATTCTGCTGTGCCTGCACAAGCAACACAATGGTAAGGTACCAGCAATCGGGAATGAAAGAGACTTCGCGGACTGCAAATGCTTTCATTCCATACGTAAGGTGGCTATAGAATAAAATATGTTTCAGTGTTACGAGACATTCTAGAGCGACTTCGCAACCAGATAGCTCTCTCTTATTGTTATTTTTGACAGCTACCTTAACATGTTTTTAGAAATTATTAAGACTAAAGAAAACAAAAAAACGCCTTATAGGCTTATTGAGTAGTAGTACGTTTCGTAACACTCTTTTGGGCAAATTGTTATGGTTTACACATGTACACAAATCCCGAATGGCCTGTATTCTAGCACATGATACGGTGACGTGCGCATCTGGTTGAGACTTGAGGTTACCCAGCTCTATTACCTATACGTTTAAAGCAGTTGACAGAGGCGCAGTTAACGTCACTCTCATTCTATTTTTAATGCAATAAGAGATAATAAAGAAGCACTCAAAACAGTGCCTGCCAAGATGACGTATTTGCCAACTTCCGTTATATAGTTATCAGGCTCGTAGCCAGGGGTTCGTATCAGGCTCGTATCATAGTCAAGGTTTTCAGCAAGTGCCCCCCCCCCCCCCCCGAAAAAAATTCCTGGCTACGGGCCTGATAGTTATAGATCTAAGAACTTCATGCAAATGTTGCAAAACTACAATTTTTATGTACTGTCAAGACCCGTTATATAAAGACGATGTGTGAAGAGAGCTGTACGCTTATCGTTAACTATTTGCCAATGAAACTGACCCGGTACTTTTGGAAGTGGGAGGAATATTAATGGGTTCTTGCAACATAGCTTTGGAGGTGATGATATTGAATGGGCTATTTAATGGGTAGCGTGTAAAGCTGCTATCAGCAAATATTCTTATGCACGAAACAGAACAGTGTGACAAATCGCCATGGACATTTACACATAGTAACGAACCGAAAACGGCGCTCTATGGCCCACCTAAAAGAACGTTTCGAAAAGGAAACAGAATAGATGATTAAAAAGAGCGTGATTAAGGATAAACTTACGACAATGCTAACGGAGCCAATCTAAGTGCAAAGAGCTTAGATATGAACCAACAATGCCGCTCGTTCTCGCCTGCTGTACTCATGTCCATATGCAAGGACGTGAGAAGCGATATTTACACTACATAACTGCGCGACAATCTTGGAAGAACTTCGCAATTTTTGTAGCGTCTTCTTTGCCGCAAAAGTTCACCAACAGCAGCTGCCGCAATTTGATCTCAGCGTCTGCTCGATCACATCGCGTGAACTGCGGCTTCGGAAGGTGCGAAAGCTTTTTAGCAACAAGCATTTCGTGTTCGAACTTATCGCGAGTATGTTTTGTTGTCTGCCGGCACTGCAGAGTGAGTGTAGCAGAGAGGCAGTGTACATTTGCCTGGGCTCCGCCTGGGTCCACTTAGTGCAAGCACTTGCTCCGGACAGAATGATGTATGATGAACAACAGTTGGTAAGGTTTTTTTAGATCTTTGACTAGCCTGTGTAACGCTGTCCCTCCGTGCGTCCGTACGAACGCGCCGCAATGCGCTCCCCTCGCCGCAGGTGTTGGAGCGGTGCCAAGTAGGTCACGCCGCAGCTGAGCGTTGACGTCACGCTCCCCTCGCAGTGCGCGCTGACGTCACTCTCTCCCTCGCCTGCCGCGCGCTCGCCGCAGCACCCGCAGCTGCCGCCTCGTCCGTTCGCCCGCAACACCTGCTGCTACCGGAACGCTACCGGAACGTTCGGCCGCGGGAGGAGTCGCCGTTTACGCTCGGAGTCGGCGTGCGCTACGCGCGTTTAACGTCGACCTGGAAGAATGATCCGGAACCTCTCGAAGACGCTCCTGCTCCGAGTGCGTTGCCGTGCGCGTAGGCGACGTCGCGATCCTCGCGCTCTGCCTCGCTCCCAACCTGCCGAAGGACCAGGTTCAGCGCTGTCTGGATGAGACGCTGACTGATTGTGGCGAGGCGTGTCGACGCGCGCCTCTTATAGTCGCGGGAGACTTCAACGTTGACGTCAGCGGAGGAGGAGCAGAATGGCTCGTCGATTACATGCGTGACGTGCACTCGCTGAAGTGCGTGTCGGCGGAACGGAAACTACCCACCACGATAAGGGGAACGTGCATCGATCTGGTCTTTGCCAACTTCGACGTCGAATGTCTGCAGGAACCTCACCGTGCGCTTCACCGATCACAAGGCCGTGATAGTCAAGGCGAAACGCGCGCCAGCTCCGGTCCAGCGCCCGTGTCCACTCTGAAGAAACGACAAGACCTTCGCCAGCCATTGCTTCAAACGAATCTTCCAGCGCTCACCGCAGCACCCGCGTTAGCGCCGTTCAACCCGTGACGCCACCCGTGCGCAACGCTTCTGTTTCGCATCCCATCAGAGTTCCCTTTGGGAAAATGGTGTTAATTTTTTTAGCATGGCGTCTGGATCACCTGGAGCGGCACCCGAATTGTTGTTCTGTAGTTACTTCAGTAATATCAAAATAATGTTTGTTTTTTATTTGGAGCACCTGTTGCGCAGCGGGAAGAGCACACCCGCAAGTGTTATTTGAAAAATTAAATGGTAAATTTTGACCGAAGACGTTCGCGAATATGTCTTGTAAAAAACGAAAAAGAAAACACTTTTGTATACTCCTGTGCCGTATGCAAAAAATTTACCCACGAAAGGGGTAGATAAGTATAATAACGATTCAGGTAGTTTTCAGCTCACTACTGATGAATGCAGGCCTGTTTTGAATGCGCACGCCTGTGCGTTACACAAAAAAGCTTCGCTTAAATTACCTCTCGCTATTAGACTCAATACGAGTGAAGATGCGACGGGTGAAAATTATCTCAAAGCTCTTGAAGCAAGTGTTTGCGCAGGGTAACATTTCGTTAGCTTTTATTACTGTCGTTATGCACTGGCATAAATGTTGCTATCTTCTTACATAAATGACATTTAATAAATTAATTTAATGGCCACCATTACAAGATGAGCAACATACTTGGAACCTTATAAAGCGTCAAAATTCGACGCGAGGTCACTTTTACGCGTTGCTAAAGTTCCCAAAACAGAGCATCTTCGCTTGCAATGCAAGCGTTGTTCGGAGTGTCAGACTGAATATGTGACATCCTTTTAGAGCGTCCACAGCACACTAGAGCCCGAAGCCACATGCTCAATATTTATGCTGCGGGCTGCAGCCCCTATATGCAAATAGGAAGGCGCTCCAGGTGAAATACAAAAGTTTATATTGCGGATTTACCTGCAACAACCAGTTTCAAAAATAAGTACACTGACAATAAAGCCAGCGGAGCTTCACTCCACTTTCCTGTCAAAACCGCATGCGTTACAAGCACAGCGCGGTTCCAACGCGGGAATACATTTCGCATCGGCCCTCTACCGCGGTCTCCCTACCTCCTACCAGTTTTCTTTCTTTGTGCGTTTTTTATGCATTGAAGTGGGCGTACAGCTCCTGTCTTGCTGGGAGCCATTTGAATAAAAATAAATGTATAGATATTTCCTTCGAGAGCGCGCCATCTCGTTGGCTCTGCGATCCCTCTCGATCGCTCCACAGGGAGCGGGAAGCTCATCGCTAGAAGCAACGTCAGGAACCGAGACGCCAGCAATTTCTACCTGAGGGCCGACAGGCGGCTGAAAGAGTAATGAGTCCACGTCGAAGTCGCCCTCACTTCAGGCCACAAAGTCAAGCAGGCAACAAGAAAGAAAGAAAGAAAGAAAGAAAGAAAGAAAGAAAGACGCCACCAGAGAGAGTAACGCAATGCGTGCCTGTTTACTGCCGGGACATCGTTGTAAAACAACACTATCAAGGATAAAAAAGAAAAAAGAAAAGCCGAAACTGAGCATCAGAGTCCTCGAGCAGCGAGCGAGACCAATAATGGGTGAGACTCTCGGTGGCTCGAATGAAGGAACGCCTGGCACTTTAATTGTTTATAAATGAGCCGGTCTCGTTGGATTCTTGGTTTCGCACACGGTTCCGAATCGAGCTCACTCAGTGATGGCGAGCGCCCGGAGCAGCATTGTGAATGCAAAGAACTGAGCTAGGTCAAACGTTAGCTCGATGACGCCCCTCCAACCCCATTAGGGGGAGGTCTCCCCCCCATTCGACGGGTTGCGACGAACACCGCCGAAAAAAAGCAAACCAAACAAAACAAACTTTTTCTCCATTCGCGTTGCCTCGCCAGTTTTCGCGGCATCACTTTACCGCGGTGCAGTCTGAGCACAAAAAGAGAACGTTTCCAGAAATTACGGGCGACTGTGGCTTACAAAAAAAAAAAAAAAAAAAAAAATGAAGAGGAAGGAAAGAAAGAAACGACGAGAGAAACAGCCAAAGACAAGTTTTCAATTTCACAATGAAACAGTTTGGGCGCTTTGTTTCACGGAGCATTTCGGCCCCGCGATATTCACAATGCATGTATGACCACAGGGCGGTAAATGAGTGCTTAAGCACGTACGAATTAATAGGAACGCTTTGTCTCACCTCGTTTCCTTCACGAGTGCCCGTTTGTGCTCCTCCCCATATGTTTCGCGAAACAGCAGGCGTCTAGTTGTTCATGAAGGGCCGATGGGGAATTTTCATTTCCTTCTTTCGTGCGAACTGATATTTCAACCGCGCAGTGAAACGAAAGAATAACAATTCTGGGGAGCCTAATAGCATGAGCTTTGAGATGGCGAAGAAATAACTATAAATTCCAATAAGCGCACTGAGAACCTAGTGCTGATATAGGTAATTTACAAGTCACGTTCACGGCAATAATTTTGCGACTAATTACTATCAGCGAGGTCTGGCGCGGCATCGTAGGTTTCAATCGACGGAATACTCGACCAATACCTGTCACACCGCCGTTCAAATGAAAACTTCTTCCGCAAAACAATGACAACACCTTCAGTCGCGGAGGTTGCAATTTCCGTCCAGCGCCGGGACATCTGTAGAAAATATATAGGACGGATGTAGGAGCTGCGGGCTACACGATTCTCGCTATGGGCGTATTTTCGCGCAATTTTAATTCATGAGACTGGTGGCGTACGCACTAGGCAACAATGATGCCCAACGGAAGCAATGTTGGCAGTATCACATCAGTGGGCCGTCAGCAGTCTCAGTGTACTGTTCTTACTCTCTTGTTGGACTGCTTATGATAATGACTAATTTCCTTTCTCAACACGGGTTTGTATCGCCACATCAGTGAGAATGAAATAAGAGAAAAAAAACATGGCTGATCCCTCCGTCATAGGAATCGGTATAACACGAAAGTTAAACGTGTCTTCACAGAAGTAGTGCTTATTGTGTAGTGACACGGCCGCTACATAAAAAAAAAAACAGGTCGTGGTAGTGATATATGAGAGCTTGTACAATGTCTATTCGTGTTTGGCAGCTATAGCACCGTTTGACGTGGATGGACCCATGTTGACAGCATGTCTCTATCGCGACGACTAACGCCCATGATCATTATTAAACCGTTGTGGTAGCTGACGATGTGAACATATATTTGGACACAACGAATAGTGAATCCCGCGTAAGGATGATATCAACAAGCTCATAACCAACACTGGTACCCAGTATGCGCTTCTTCAAAGCGTCGTCAATTAAGGAGAGAAACGGCACGGTGTGCGCTTTCTAGCAATGGGTAGCCGACGCCTGTGCTCATGCATACATAACACACACTGCGCTTCAGCAACACGGGAGGTAGAGGTTCGTAGCCTGAGCCACAAACGCGTGCGTTCCGCTGGCCTCTGTCTCGCAGGCGCGGCTCCCGCTCCACCAAGGCACGACATTCGCCCGTCGAAATCGCGTCCTTTCTGCAACGCATACTGCAGCAGTTTTGTTAGTCAGTGCTCTCACAACTGAAGCAGTCGGCCGCGGAGAAATCCCGTTGCTGCACGTGGAAGCTGCACTACTCCGATGAGCCGACGCACGCTAACACGAAGCCAAAGGCAAAGAACGTAACTGCGTCAAGCGTGCCTCGGCGACGCCAGCGCGGCCAGTCTACCTCTCTGGTATCGAGACGCTTTAACCATTACCTCCGATATCGCGTGCAATCTCGGAGGAAACGCTAGTAAGTGTCGATCGTGAAGCATTACTTCTTTTCACACCTCACAGACGGCGGCACCGCCCCGCTCCGCCCGCCGTGAAAGAGAATGTGTGAAAGATATAAGGCGCGTTCGCGCCGTGTCTGGCATCTCCCGAGTTAGCTTACTCGGTAGAGCGTCCGGCGCTTGCCGTCGCGGCCGCAACGTCGTGGGTTCGATTCCCAGCGGGGTATATTTTTCTTGGTTTTTTCTTTCTCACCCGTTGGCGTCCATTTTATAACGTCATATCCGTGACGGATGTACTTGGTGGACCCCGGCATAAAACACTTTCGTGTTAAAAAACAACAATGTGGGAACACTGTTCTCTGTCGAGCAGTGAGTGGCCTTGTATTTACAGCGAAGATCTGCATGGCTAGGGCATGTGCGTCGTCCGCGGCCCCACTATTCAACTCTGGTCCGCTAAAAAATGAAGAAATTGTCCGCCGACAAAACGCATGTGCCACCGGAATTGGGGGAATACCATCTACTCACCACTGGTCCACTAAAAATGAAGAGAGGAACACACGGGCGGCAAACAGCAATTAAGACCGTGAACGAAACGCCAAGCACGTGCGGCAAGCCACACAAGGCGACGCATGTCGCGGCAAAAAGACGCACGCCGCTCAAATGGAAAGCTTTAAAAGAGCATGCGCTATATTCAAAAGGGACTTTCTGGACAGACATTTCGAATTTACTTGCAGGGTAGGTGATCGGCTGCGGTTTGAAATTCTGTGTCACCTCTGCGTCACGCACTTAATAAGCTTCGTTGGTCATCCACCTTCTCTGAGTGGAATGGCTCACAATTTTTTTTTTTAATTATTTGCGTTTTTTCCCCTCCGAGTCTAGCAATTTGTTATCATTCATCTCGCCTAGTGACCAGTGCCGGCGATGGCGATGCTCGACTTCGTTCGAGGCAATAAACAAAGAAGGAATGGCATACAGGAATCATCTTTACAAAACATGACCCCTGAATTCTGTAAACCGCGTGCTGAAGGGATGACGTTGCAACAATAAAACGCACCGGCGTCGGTGCGCGATAGCCCCTTCCTTACTTTACCGCCATTCTTCTTTTGAAGACCCCGAACCAAACCTGAGCCGCGCCCGTATTCTGCAACCTGCCATTTTTATCTTCCGTTTTCCTTTTCTTATCACCCGTCGGGCCGAGTGGCCGATCTCGGTAATAACGTCGGCGCGGCGGACCCCGAGCGCCGTTTGAACCATTGAAAGACGTAAAGAATGGAGAAATGAAAAGGGGGCCCGTTAGAAAAGACGACCACCGGACGTATAAGATACGTATCTTGCCCACAGCTATTTCGTATTTATGCCTGCCTTGGAATGTGCGCCTATAGTATACGCTGTTGAGGTCACGATATGCTCAGTCGCTGCAACTTGACCTGGCGAGACCCACTGAAAGACTCGTTCTTTTTACTGCCCAGTCTGTGCGTCTGTGTCCGCGGCTATTGGCGCAAGGTATTCTAATGCTTTTTTTAAGACTATGTGTTGCCATTCTTAATGATTCCGATAGATCACCGACTACAGCGTCTAATTGGAAAAGAGCAACTTTTCTTCCGCCGTCCTTTTTTTTTTCATCTTCTAGCAGTTCTTTCCTGCTTGTATGTGGCTTTGAAGAAAATAAACGCGTTTTACAAGAAAGAAAGAAAGAAAGAAAGAAAGAAAGAAAGAAAGAAAGAAAGAAAGAAAGAAAGAAAGAAAGAAAGAAAGAAAGAAAGAAAGAAAGAAAGAAAGAAAGAAAGGCTTACCTCTGGTCCTACATCGGACAAACTGACGCTGGAAACAAATTCGCGGAGAAAGTTGTCCAGCTCTCGTCCTTCGATGAAGCCGTTTCCTGCGAACACAAGAAGAAAGAGAATTCTCTGTTTAGTTGACAGCGACAAATCGTAGAAGAACGCTGTCTGCCTCCAGAGTTGTGTCAGCAATCAATATCGATCGTTGTCCTTGTTTTGCACACAGATCGGTAAAATGAGACAAGAGAGACAGAAGGACGGGGAAAGAAAAGATGCCGACGAGAAGAAGAAAACGAGAGCTACAAATAATTTAATTTTTTTCCCCCCTTCCAGTCTCGCAAGGAGCGCGGCTTGTTTTCTTAGCCAGCCGATTCTTATGTTTCTCGGGACTCCGTTCTCGGGTATCTCCCAGTCACATGACGAAAGCGATGCTTACACAATATATTCTATAGCTGCGTCACCCCTCCCCGCCCTCATACATAAGCGTACACACAAACATTTCTGCGAGTCTCGTGCTTTTGTACTCAAAATCAATTTTTAATATGGCTGCGTAGAAATCCCCCCTCCCCCTTCGTGCGGTCGAAGCAGCTGCTGCAATATTTGCGCCGCCGAGGAAAGGTCTAGCATCTGCTCTGTCTGACGGGAGTGTTCCCGCGCGCGACCCAACAGTTTTTGCCCTTAGGCGAAGCTTTTCGTCTTTCAGCTTACGTTTTGATGGCAGTGCTTCTTGCTGCGCGTTTTGCTTATGTTTCCTCCAGACCAGCTGTTTGGCTGTATAGTTCAGACATTCGCTTCGAGTCCTGAAATATTCTGAAAGCTTGCCAGCAAATTCATTTTCAATCGCACACAGTGGTTCCCTATGTGTGTGCTCTCCTAGTGTTTGCTGTCAGAAATCGGGTCCACCCACCCAAAAGGTCCAACTTTTCTGACGAAGCTGCAGCCTGGGTGGTCTAACTATAGGAATGTTTACATGCAAACGACGAAAGTCCTAGTAGCGCCGCTAACCTTATATATAAATTGGCTCATGCTGAGATATTCAAGGAGCCTCAAACTTTTGTTTTACACGAATATACGCGACGTAACTTTTCTGCGTGCTTGGTCGATCATCTCACGCGTAGACGATCGACCAAGCACGCAGAAAAGTTACGTCGCGTATATTCGTGTAAAACACAGTCCCCATCGCGGTGATCCGTTTCATTCTAAGGCAGAAAGACACAATAAATTATGCAATTATACGCCAACGAAAGAAGTCAATGAGCAGACTTATTTCTTAAGTCTTACTTCGAATCTTGCTATAGCTGCATAAATGTAAACACTCGTTAAAACTTTTTAAATCAAATCTTATGCTATGAGAAACGCTGTAGACTAAGTGAGATTAAGTCTCACTTAGCCTGCGGGTCCTGTCGCGCGTTCAAAGCACGATGCAGGAACGTTATTACATTCGCGTTCATTGGAGTGTGGCTGCCGTGGTTCGGATTCGAACTCGTGACCTCGATATGGAAGTCGGAAGCAGAAGAAAATAAAGGCCTAAGCCAATGCGGCGAAATTCTGACTGATCCGTTCCATGGGAATGCCATCACGTCGTTCGTAAATCAAATGCGCCTTCAGCTCAACCTTGCCTTTCCTTCTTTATGCACGTCGTGCCGCATTGCGCAAGACGCCAATGCGTACGATCGCGCATACAAGGGGCTGGCGTATGTACATAAATGACGAGAGGGGGCGGTGCCAGCGCACGTGCGGGTGCATTAGGCGAGGAAGGCCGAAAAGTCTCGCGCAGTCTATAAGAGGGAGGGCCGCGGGCTTTAGGCTGGGTGGACACTTCGCCACTGAAAGAGGCAGTTCATGTTTTCCCACGCCGGCGTGATATATGGCCCGATAAGGAAGGCGCGCGGCAGCTGCTTCTGCGCCTTATAGAGAGGCTGCATCAGCAACGCGGCTCGGATTTTTCCACTTCCTGCGTACGCCAACGCGAAGCGTGGCTCTGCAGTGCTTCACGCAGTTTATTCCAGGCGCTAAACCGAGCAACGACGAAATATTTTGAACGAAAACGAAGAAAAAATCTCATTGAAGGACATGGAGCATTAAAGTTAGCTCCGTGACTGAAGAGCGCAATTTTGCGGTATGGTAATTATGAGCTTGACTGCGTGTTACGAAAGTTATTAAACGAGCTGAAGAGTCTGCGTCGTTTTGGGGTGAACGATGATGGTTATGTTTTGATTAACATGCTTTATGTGTGAGGTGATTATTTCCAGCGCACGTGACGGAGCGGCTGGCGTTTGCAAAATAGGCAGAAAGAAGCGTTCTGAAAAAGACGAAGAGGATACTGCGCAGAAATGTTGGCGCTGCGATCGCGCGTATTGCTCGCGACCCGCGCTCTCCACTCGTGGGAACGGGGTCACGAGCCCCAGAGAACTCGGAGGACGCCAGAATCCCCGGGATCCCGGCAACGAAGGCATGGCGCACATCGGCGGACAACCGTTGAACCAGGTCACCCTGCGCAGCACCTTCCTGGCTGCCGACCAGGGCCACAACGGTGCGATCGACTACCGCGAGCTGCAGATGGCCCTGTCGACCGGCACATGGCGGCCCTTCAACATGGAGACGGCCAAGATGCTCGTGAACCTCTTCGACCGGAACCACGACGGCACCATCAACTTCGACGAGTTCAGCGAGCTGTACCGCTACGTGACGGAATGGTCGAGCGCGTTCCGCCACCATGACCCAAACAACGGAGGCACCATCGATCCCGCCAACATGATTACCGCGCTCAAGGAGTGCAACCAGACGCTCTCGGACCGCTTCTACTCGTTGCTGCAGCGCCGCTTCGTGCGAGGGGGGAAGGTCTACTTTGACGAGTTCATCCAGGCCTGCATGTACATCAAGAGTGCCACGGACGCGTTCCGGCGCTACGACCGCCAGAAGACCGGCGTGGTCAATGTCCGCTTCGAGGAGTACCTGGTCATGCTCATCCAGGTGCTCGCCTAACACTGCCTCCCGGAAAATTCCCGCGCCGTCCCGTCGGGAACGCTTCTCAAAATTCTCGCTGCGACAATACAACATGTCCAACCGGTAACTGTTCTCTTTCTTTAGTAGCCCCAAACAACACCCAGAAGTCACTTTTATACCTCGTACTTGCGATTACAAGCGCAGCTAGTAAGCTATCGCTATAGAAAAATCGCCATGTGCCGCTTCTCTCACTTGCTGAGCTCGAGATATACGTAGGACTTATAACGTCTTTGCACAGTGGTATTCTTTGTTTACGTAGAATTCCTTCTAGAACTTTCCTGAGACCATATGCAATGCTTACTGTGGGAGGTCTTCTCTGTGGGTGGTTGACTATAACAGGTTGAGTCGCAAACTAAGCCCTCTCTCTGCAATACTCTCGGTGCTAAATGTGCCATCATGTACTAGATATTTGAGCCTTTAATGCCACCTAAGAAGACCATATGCATTGCCTTACACTTTTTTATACCGTTCATATGCGGGCACTTCTATTTATACAGATCTTAGGAAAACACGCAGGTAAACGCGAGCCCGCGAAACTCGGAGCTCAAACATCTGTTGGCAATGGCAAGCGGGAAATCTCTCGCTTCTTTGCTGTCGGCTTACCTCCCTGAGAAAGCTTCCTTCTGACGCACATAGTTCTGAGAGCTGCTTGCACCAAGTTTACCGAATGGAAACACATATAGCAGGACTTAGCACATTTTTTGTTGTTGCTGTTACCTTGCCTGTAAGCGTGAACAGAACTTATTGCGAGCACTTATAGAACTTCGCGTGCGTCTCTTTTAGCGGCTTTCTCTTTCTTTTTTTTTTTTTTTTGCTGCGGGTCTGTTTGTTTTTCGTGGAGAAGCCGCAGATGCACGCCCTTTATTTGAACATTGTTAAAAATACAAATCGGGTTCATTCCGTTGCTCGAAAACTCTCACAAGCGAGTGTTTTTTTCTACATTGATGTTCATTAATGAAGTCAGTAAAGTTAATTCACTTGGTCACCTGGACAGGGAACATTACTTGTAAGTTTTTGAGCTGTTACAAGCAGATTAAAAATTTGACAGCTGAGCTGTTTAAGGCCGAGGTAAATCCCTGGGGATCCGTCGTCCGCGCTTTCTAGACCAGCTGCGAGAGCGAAACCTGACGAGAGGGAGAGCATGGGTAAAGCTAAGTGGGTGAGAGGGAAGCCTAGTGTAGCGAGTTGAGCCTGGTATAGAAAGGGTAGCTACGTGGAGAGGGGTAAAGAGGAGGAGAGCAAAGGCGAAGCTATGGCGGGAGCGCATCAGGTGGTGTGGAGAGGACCGGCTTATAACCACTGGCAAAGCCGAGGGTCTCGCATTCGTTCTGGAATGTTCGCCTCGCATCGCCTAGCATTAGTTCTGGAATGTTGGGCAATGACCAAGCTTAAACTGATGCTACCAACTCCGCTGTTTAATCAGCCTTCACGACGTGAAGTCTGTTGAAGGTGCACTTAATTTTTGCACTTGAATCGTGCTAGATAAGGACAGTTTCAAGTGGACAGGCGCTTTCTGGGAGAACTTATCGCTGGCGTTAGCTTGATGAGGAACATTAGCACGCATGTTCCGCACTCTAAGAAAAAAAAAGGTATGTGTTACCCTTTTCGATGAGTCCTGACTTGCCACGTATACGAATCTCTTTAAAGAGCGATTGAAGAGGAATTTTTTTCCAAGAGGCTCGTTTCTTCCTAGGACAACCAAATCAATCCACCGGAAAGGTCAAGGAAAGCATAGCAGCCACTAATTGTTGTCTTTAACTGTAGCGTAGCAATTATTACGTAAATTAAAAGGAATTAAAGTGGTCGAAAGATCATCCTTTTCGTCGGTGGGATCTGAACCCACAACCTTCGAATTACGCGTCCAAGTTTGCGTAATAACTACTACGCTACAGTTAAACACAACAATGAATGGCTCCTATGTTAGGTTAGGTTAGGTTAGGTTAGGTTCTCTCTTTAAAGCGACACGTTAACTCTCTCATGGGTCCCACGATTATCCAAAGAGAGGATAAGGATCCCAAAAAGAGTTCACGTGTCTCTTGAAAGAAAGTCACATACGTGGCAAGTAAGAATTCACAAAAGACAGTCAAATGACTCTTTTTTTTTCTTTGAGTGCGAGTAATGCGCTCGCTCTCGGAAGGCAGTGGGAGGTGTGGCAATTATCACGTGCAGCCTTGATACAAAGGACATGGTGAGTACGGCCGAAGCTTGTTCCCGGCAGTGACCGCCGTGCGCCCGTTGGTTTTGGAAGTATGCCTGCAAATGCTTCAGTGCCCGCACTACCAAAAGGTCGTTGTTTCGTAAAGAGCGAGTACCAAACTTAGTTGATCCATGGCTTAGTTGATCAATGGCAAGGACCATTTACAAACGGTACCAAACACTGAATTGGGCCCCAGGAGCTGTCATCACGCCATTCGGCACTCCGTCGTTGAAAAAAAGTTATGGGGTTGCCTTCCGATATCGCACTAATGATCGCGGGTGCACACCGCGCATTTAGAGCTATGTCGCGCATTTAGAGCATTTAGAACTATCATAGGCTAAGACCGTCACCGGTAACGGAAAAGACTGCCCTGTAGAGAAAATCGAGAATCGAAGCAAAGTTCACTTAAACCAAAGAGAAAATTGCTTGTTACGCTTCTCGTGTTCGCTCGAAAGAGTCACGCTTTGTAGGCGGTACGCAACGTGCTGGCATTTTGTAGCCGTTTTGCCGAAGTTCTTCCACGAGCGGAAGTAAGCCGATCGTAGGACGAGAAGTGGCGCGACGGAGTGAGCGGCAGCGGGACATTGGGCGAGAAGACGACGTGCGCCGCTTGCCGATCGCTTCTCATTTCGACTCGCCGCCTTCTCTGTAGCCGCCCCCTTTTCGAGGCGCTCTGATTCCACGGGCCCAATGTTTCGTTATCCAGTCTCGACCAAGTTGGCCCGGGAAATTTTATAATCTGTAGTCGGAGGGGCTCTTTGGCATTGCAAAAGGAAATAAGAGCTACGCGAGGGAAGTGGAGAAAAAAAAGTGGCTGCCCGGGAAGAAACCCTGCACATATATCCTGGCTGTTAACGCTCTTCGTTAAACCTCTCTTTGCGAAAGCTTCTGGGAAAATTTTAATGGTTGCATGTAGAATATCTCGTGCTCTTCGTGGCTTTGTGCACAGCTTTCAATTTTTCCCGGGAATCGCAAAAAACTTTATTATCGGTCGGCGGAATCCGTGACCGGATAGCAACTGCTCGACGTGACGTGCCTATCTACTCAGTAGAATAATACGATAGGGAAAGCTTCGTGCTATACAAAAGACCACCCTCGAACGCGATCGTTCCGGCTGAAAAAAAAAATAGCAAGTTTAAGTTACGCGTAAAAGGCATAAGCCGCAGAGACGATTGGCTGACGTCGTAGCTCGAGAGGCATTTTAGCAATAAAAGCCCGCTGCTGCTGCAGTTATTTTAGTTATGAGATCATCTCTTCGCACTGGTTTCTTTTAAACGTCGTTCAGTGGCACGGGTAAGGAAAACGACGAAACGAGAAACAAGCCCGGCTTCGAGATTGCTTTGCGCTCAGTGTAATGATGTTTCATTTTAGTTGCGTATAGCATTAAACAGCTGTTGTCGCAAACTGGTCGCTGACACGCGCTGCGTTTGTGGCTAGTCTGCGTTCACTCAAGTTCTAGCCCAGAGCGAGGAAAATTCCTTCGAGTCCTTTACATAAGTCGTCTGGCCCACGACTTTAGTCGTGGGCCAGACGACTTATGTCGGCGACTTATGTGTAACGTTGCTCAATTTAAAAGTGCCGTAAAGAACCATTTGTCATCATTTTAACTGTGAACTACTGCAGTCTTTCTTCTTTTTCTCTCGCTCTTCTTCTCTTGCCCACCCCTCATGTAATGTCCCTCGGGACCCTTGAGGTACGAAAAATAAATAAATAAATTCTGCGCCTGTTAGACAGCTATATATAGGTACGTGGCATTACGTCGACTCAGTTTCACTTTTTACAGGGCCTATCATCACTGCCATTGCCGACGCCAGTGACTGCCACTTCAAGAAATACATGGTTATCAGGTGCAGGACAGCCACAGCCGCCTTTCTGCAGTATCTGGTTATTTCTTAAAGATGTATTCTTGGAAATTAAGCCAAGCATAATGTCAATATCTGGAATAGGGTGTTGATGCATGCTGCAGCAGAAACAGATGCTGGCCAGTTCCGCCTTTTCTTCTACGTTTGGTTAAACATTGCAGTTCGTGAAAAAGGTAAACTTATTATTTTTCTCTGTAGGAAGGCAAAAAAAAAACACACAAAATATTCCACTCACTTTAATAAAGGTGAAAGGAAATTTCCCAGTCACTTTAACCGTTCTCTAAATTAGAGCCCATGTCGCAGGCCATGCGGCTTTTCGCAAAGTTCTGCGCTTTTCTTTGATAAATACAACCGTCCAAAACGTTGTGGTTAGCGAAGACTGAATGAATTCGAATTACGCTTTTCCCGGCATTCCAAGCAGTTAGGGTGAACTGCTGCCGCGCTGATCGGAAAGAAAACTTTTACAGCGAAAACTGTTATGAGATCACATCAACGGCCGTCTTTGGCGCCGTAGTTGTCCGCCGCCGGTGTCCGTAACCGCTTTCGCGCGAAATAACAAAAAAAAAAACCGAAATGGGAAAAAATATTGAGGATGGAACGAGGTACGAACCTGGGCCCTCTGCGTGGAAGCCCAGTATTCTACCACAGATTCATGCCGGTGCTTGAAACTCCTTTGCAAAAAGACCCTGTCCAGGCTTCGTGTAGGGAAGGAACCGCATTAACATATGTAATATAGTGTGGTAGAAGAGTAAAATAACAACCAGGTGTCACACAATGCGAATTCTGTAACCAGGCGTCACACAATGCGAATTGCGCAGCGAGTGGGTTGTTGAATGCTTCCAACCCAAAGTGCTCTGCCATAATTCTTCATCGTCATTAGGCACAGCATCAACAAAGTACACACAATGCGTTACAGGTGTTTAGAGGGTACCACGGTTCTCCGCAGAATGACGAAAAGTGGCATAGTGGCTGCTTCCCTATTTCGCAAAAATTATGATGATTTATAGTGCAGTGGATTCCCAGCAAGTGCACTTGTATTGGTTGCCAAGGAAGCCCATAAGGCCCCCCTGATCCATTCCCTCAGGGTCTCAATAAAGTTCTTTCCCTCTCTCTCTCTTTTTCTCACGTTAAGATATATTATATAGCGCGTTGGGAGAGTGAAATAACGACCGGGCGTCATACAATGCGAATTACATAACTAGTGGGTCGTTTAAAGCTATCAACCCATTACAAAGGGCTCAGCCATAATTCTTCATCATCATCAGCCGTCGCATCAACAAAGTGCACATAATGCCTTATTGATGTGTAGCTGGTACCTCACTTCTCCGCAGAATGACGAATAATGGCCTGGTGGGTGCTTCCCAACTTCACAAAAATTATGATTTTTATGGCGTAGTGGGTACCTTGCTAGTGTACTTGCACGGCCGCTGAATGAAAGAGCGCGTGCGCTTTTTCAATCCAGCGGCCGTGGTACTTGTATTAGTAGCCCCAGGCGAGTTTACAACGGGCTCTAGAAATGCTGCTCTTCCAGCTTTCGCAGTGACGGTGCTGCGATTTCTGCGCAGGCCTGGCGTTTTTTTATATTTTAGTATGTGTATTTTTAACGTATCTAGGTGCAATATTTTGTACACGCTCTAAAACTGGTCCGTAAATCCTTATTACCGGCGGTACGATAAAAAATCCTCTGCCCACTACCATGTGCCAACAAGCGGCGGCGATTGAAATCACGTAAGCAGGGAAGAGTGAATTGGACGAGTCGGAAGTTGGGCCGTAATAGATCGCATTTCTATTGCACGGTCTACCGCGGGAGGTGAGCGTGACGTACACAAAGGTCAAGCGCACGCCCGGTGTTTTTTAAGCTCTTGTCCTCGTTCATCCTGCTGGCATACCGCAATCATAAATCACGATATATTAGAGCACCGCCGCTGGAAAACCAACCACAAATATACGAAGTTGGGGATTTTTTCCAGCAAACCAGAGATTATTGAGGTTCATTATGATAATGATGATGGTGACTCTTATGTAATGGCACAGACACGCTATAGTGGATAGGCCACTGTCCTCACCTTCATCAGCACATAATCATCATCATTGGGTGCCTCGTCTTTGTCACTCTGGAAGATTCGAGAATACAACGGCGAGCCGATACGATCCTGTAGGGACGCGCTAGAGGTTGCCCGTCAGTAGACCGACTACGGCTACTCCACGCAGCGAGTGGACCATGTGTGAAACGCATAAAGAAACGCATAATGCAAAATATATAAAGAGAGAGATGCTACCATGCGCGCCCCATTGCACGCTGAATACGAGATGCGTAAAAAAAAAAAAAAAGGAACAGACGTAGTCAGCGCGCCTCTCTTGCTTCTCGTGCGGCAAGTTGCGTAGGCAAACCCTTTTCAAAAGTCTGTCCTCTTGCAGATCTACCCTTCTGTTCGCTCCTGAAAGACTAGCCTTTTCCGTATAAGAGTTGTTAGGAACAAATAATAATAATAATAATAATAATAATAATAATAATAATAATAATAATAATAATAATAATAATAATAATAATAATAATAATACCTTAGATAATATAATGCAAGGAAACGTGAATAAGTCAGAATGGCAGCAAATACGTAGCTATTTCTGTGAAGATATGGCAACAGCTCGACATATACGCGCGTTTGGTGGCAAAAACACACAACTGTACTTAGGTAACCTGAATAGCAACAGCAACACTCGTGCCTGGTTGAGTGTTCGGGCTAAACCATCGATACAAGTATCTATTATTCTGGTTACCATGACGCCTTGGCTACCCTAAGACAGAATAAAAATAAAAATAAACACATGGTCCTAACAGTTTATTCTCCACGCGTATAGGTTGACAGCGGTGTAGGGGTACGTATACGAACGAGTCACAAATAACGTATACTGCAGTTAAATTTTTATTTTGCTTCCACCATACAGGTAATTTTTGTCGGATGCTGATATCACGCGCGGTACGGTGCGAGGCCTTGCGCACCGCTGAGGGCATAATTTACCGGCTTGCGTATGCTGTCCAGGAACACGGTTTGGGAGGCATATTTACACTCTTCTCTGGACGAGCGCTCCTGTCCATCAGCGATAGAACAGAGAACGCGTTTAGTAAGGAGAAAACAAAAACAAAGAAAAAGCTGAGCGACCTAGCGAATGGCCGCCGGTTTGGTGATGCAGAGCCGACATGTCATGCTTGCGTTGTCGTTTACGCCCGGGACCGGTACCAAGGGCGAGCCTCGTAACCGCTGCCAGAAGACGGGACGGCGGGCTCGCATGTAATGGAAAGTCGCTTGAGGGTCCGATGCGAAGATAAACGACCGACGCGAACGAGATCCGCGGATATCGTTCGGAAGGAAGCCTTTTTCGCAGAAATAGCGATCGGGAAGCTATAGCCAGAACGGGCTATACATTGTAACTGGCGGCAATGATTTGAAAATGTTTGTATGTTGCGCGTTTGTATGTTTGTATCTGCGCTTCCGTAGCTGGCTGTCAATGTCAGTACCCTCAGTGAACACAGATCACCTCCTTATCTATCTTCGACCCCCCCCCCCCCCCCCGTTTTCTGTGTAGCAAACCGCTCGTTCCGCTTAACCTTCTTGCTTTTCTTCAGCTTCATCTCTCTGTCTCCTATGCACGTTAGAACACGTTGGCCCATCTGGTGATGCTTTGCAAAACACGAGCGCTGCTGTATAGCCAGCTAAGTGAACATGCTGCGCATAGCATCCAATTGCGCAATATATATCTGCACACCTTCTAGCTTACATTAAGATTTGATTCAGTCCTCCTGAATCAAATGGAGAGGAGAAGGGAAGAGGGGAAGGGGAGAGGGAAAGTGGAGAGGGAAAGTGGAGAGGGGAAGGGGAGAGGGTGAGTGGAGAGGAGGTGTGTGGAGAGGGTATGCGCATGCGCAGTAAGGGTGGTCACGCCGCACACCACCACCACCACCACCACCACCACCACCACCGGATTGAGCTCCGCCTTAAGATACTTCGCATCTAAAAAAATCTATTCCTGCCTCGTGTAACACAATATTTGAAAGTAAGACTTTCTGGCTTTCTCGCGCAGGCACGTAAGATATAAGCGAGACAGGAAAGAATAAGTAAATGTAAAAAGTCCGTAGGAAAATACAGCAGACCGCCTCCACCGTATAAAGGAGAGACAGAGAAGGGCACTATGTTAATGCAGTTCAGGAGTCGTCTCATGGGGTTGATAGTGCTTTGTTTTATTCAGCTTTACTAGGACACAAAATGAGTGGGCTTAGCGGGGTCTCGCAGAAGTCGCGAGAAAGAATAAAGATAAACCTAAACTCAGTGAGCTACATGACACTGCTCTTTTTTTTATGATTGGCTCGATGTAGAAACCAGGTGTTGGCACACGAATGTGGCTCTTTTACAAGTTAAAAATTTTCGACGCACTCGTGACGTTTTACAAATACATCGCGTATATATATATACTTCGCGACCTTTTCTGATCCCGCTTTATACCGGTTTCTCACGAAACGGGCGCGCACCGTGGTCGGCGAAGGAAGAGAAGAGCAAGCGTCACAACCCCTTCGCATGCTTCGCAATACGATGCTAAACAAGGCTCAACCCTTCCCACCTTTTCACCGGCGAAAACGCACCCCAACTCGGGGAAAGCCGCGAACAAACGCAGGCGGCACCGCCGCTGCCTATCGTCTTCTGCGCGTCGAACTTTCGGCGAAGAAAGTGCGAGGCGGCGACACTGTGGCTCCCGTTATGCAGGCCCCGCGAAACAAAAACGCGTGACCGCGAGGAGTGGGCCTTTCGCACGGGCTGAACAGATATCGATTCAAGGCGCGCGTCGGCTGATTTCACCCGTGACAAAGAACACACACCACGCCTGCGAGGATTTTGCACTTTCTCGCTGTGCGCTGCATCTTCTGATCGGGCTTCGACCTGCTTATAAGCGCGTGTACGGTCGACGCCGGCCCGTTCGTTCCGGAATATTTGCGCCTGGGAAGCCTTCCACGCCGCGTATGCGCGCTGTCGGCGGTGCGTTTATTGAGCGGGTGTCCTTTGTTTCGATCGGATAACTTCCAGCCGTAGTTCCAAAGTTGTTGTAAGTCTGCGGCTTTTCCGCTGTGGCACGCAGTCCCTGATGCCAGGAACCGACTTAAAAACTTACATCGCCTTGACGCTCAAGAGACGTTCTTAATTTCAAAGTTCGCATTTGCACTATTATATTTAAGGACCCACGGGCACAATGAGTGATTCCGCCCCCATCGGCCCCATTCGAGAGATAATCACTTCAGCCCCCGCGTGATCCTTATGTTCGAATCCTCCTAACGTTGTCCTCCGCTTGACTGAACTCTCGTTTTTCTTTCTTTGTTTTTCTTTTCGTTATACTACTCCATGCGCTGCTTCCAATTGTCTCGTGATGCGCGTTTAGTTCTTCTGCTGGCGGAGGGGGGGGGGGGGGACTTATTTGTTTTAGCCTCTTGTCACACTTCTTTCCTGCGCCTGTAACGTTCTTGTAACGTCTGCATCATTTTACATCAAATTCATATGTATGCAAATATTGTTGTTTTAAACATTGGCTTTCGTTGCAGGCGCCTTAATGTGACGCTTCCGCTTGCATCTCTTCCGCTTTCACTTGGTGTAAATTAGAGCCTGAACTGACGACAGTGAAGCGACTGGACTCCAGGAAAGCTTGTGAGACAAAAAGTCTTGTACCTTGGCCCCATCCTTCGCTGGCAGCAAAGACTGTATGTGCGCTATTGAAGTTCATTAAATGAACCGTCCTCAACGACCGTGATCGTTTGCACTGCCGGTTTTTCTTATCCCCACTGTAGGATAGGGAACCGAACGTCTTTCTAGTCTACTTACCAACATTTTCTCCTCTTCTTATCTCTCTCTTTACGCTGGCAACATGTTATATTTCTTCTACTGCACTTCTTCAAAAAAAAGTCATTTTCGCCGCAAGGGCGAAGCAATGAATACGATAGCAACAAAATGGAATGTTATACTAAGTAAAGCTAGCACCTCACTCCTCTAGGAAACGCGGCCGCTGTAGCGAACGAAGTGACCTTCGTGCTGTCTATGGCTTCAACGCAAACTTTTAGATGAGAGCACAACACGTACAAAGCTATGAGCCATCTAATGATATCCCCTATGCGGGGTACGGCGAGAACAACCGCAGGTGACCACGCCTGGTCGGTCAAAGTGCGCATTTATTGCCTCACCCGCGCAGCCTCGCCTCCGGCTCCTATCTCCATGCGCCTTTCGTGCGACGGAGATGGCTGGCTCGTTTCATCTCTGCTTGGGCGGCGTTCATCGGCAGCGTTCACACGCTTGCACTCGCACATAGAACATACGACGCGCGGGCCGATGTTATCTATTTAGGCTTTGTACGGAACATGAAGGCGACGCCAACGGCGACGGCGGCGGCAAAAATGAGCCTGAAGTATTCATCTATAATTCATACAAATGTTCATATATACAGCTGGAATGAGAGCTTTGAATTTCAAGCTGTAAGAGGTATTTCAAGCTGTATGAGCTAGAGAACCATAATTCACTTCTCTAACATTTTGTGCACTTTATTTATAGGCAAAAAATTGAATAATTGGGTTGGCAGCATGTCTAAGAACACCCTTCCAGCTGTTCCTTTTAATGGCTAAGGGGCATCGGGATTTGCAATGAAGCAATAATACTTTCTTAAGCGTTCTAAACGTTCGTTCTTTACCTGATATAAGTGATGGTCGCATCAAGGAAGATTCCAGCACAGCAAAGCAATACAAAGAATTGTATCGCTTCCATCTTCACTAAGAATGAATCAGTGGAAGTGTTTCGTACGGATCACGCTTTTCAAACGCATTATTTGAGGTTGCTTATTTTCGTAAGACCATAGAATGATTTTATCAGATTGCGTTGTATAAGAAATAGAAACACACGAAGGAGACACATGGCAAGAATGAAAGGAAGAAAACAACCATAATTCCTTCGTAGGAGACCATGCAATTGTGAACTTTGTTCGAGAAACTTCTCTTTATCGCTTCTTCCCGAACGTATGTCTGACAGCAGGAAAAAACAAACAGTTCAGTTTGCCAGCCGAGTTCCCCCTTAGCCCAGTTCACCGCCACATCGATGCTGCCTGTCCCGCAGCCGGCACTCGCGCAAAGTAAACCCTCGGGAGTTCTCAGTCACGGACGTTTGGTTTTCGATGGACGCCGGAAGGATCCTTTTAATTGCATTATTCGCGCTAGCTAGCCGGGCTCTTCGTCCTGTGCGCCTTGCCTCACTTTCTTATTCAGGGCTGCCAGCAGTGGCAGCTTGCTGCTTGCGCAGTTGAATAGGAGTCTCGGAAAGTGCCTGACTTCGCAACAGTCGCATCAGGTCGTTTAAGCTTCGCACTCCCGCTGACAGGAAACGCACTGCGTTCCGAATTCAGAGCAGGATAAGAATGCTTAACGTTACAGAGGAATGCGAATTGAAAAAAGTAAACTGTAATTGGCAAATGGGCTCTGCCGAGCCGCAGATTTAGTGAGGCAGTGAAGGGTCCCCGGGTGTTTCACGCGGCTTCTGCTACATTTTAAATGTTCAACGCGCCGTCATGAGAGTCTTCCATGCCGCAAAATTTTTTAAGTGCTTTAGTAATAGCGTTGGTAGACGAAAACAGCACGTTGCGAGTTGGACGGGCTCCCAGCGCGCTACGTGTGATTCTAAGAGTGATGTCGTGTAATCGTAACTGTATGGCCTTAGTCAAATACCTTATGTGGTTGCTTCCATTGCGCGACTTTACCGCAGTTACTTCGCCGAGATCCAGCATCTGTTGTTAATGAATTGCCAAATTTCAGCGATTTCGTTGCAGTTGATCCTTAACAGAGAAAGTTGCTGCGCTGTAGTCGGACACAGTTGAGCATATTGCGCTATTTCGAATATTATAAGAGATTCTCTCGGTAGTCAATCCGAACTAGTTGTGGGGATTGAGGCTTGCCCGTCGCCATTGCACGGGTTTTTTCGCCTATTTCTGCCATCCTCATGTCCGATCATGACGCTCCCCTCCTCCGCCGTCCTATGGCGCTGGGCGAGCGGGGGAGAGACGTGAACCCCCCTCACCCCGGCGCCGGATCTCGACGGTGGCGCCGCGCTCGAGTCTCGCGTGCTCGCGTCTCGCGAGACGTTTCGCCGTTTCGCGCTGCGGGAGAGCAGACTCTCTCTGGACCTCGTAGGGTAAGCACGTATTTTCTTTCCCGTCCGTCGGCTCCTTTGTTTGGGCTCGCTCGGACGGAGTTCGCTCACAGTGCCTGACGCCAGCGGCGAGCGCTTACCTTACGTTGTCCTTTTCCGAACGCTAGGCTGAAGAACGGTGCGGTGCATTCGCGCGTGGTCATACTACGCCGAAACCGTACCTATCGAAGCCAACGCGAGCGGAGTTTGCCCTTGCTCGAGCGATCGGGCCCTGTGGTCGCAGATCGTAAGAGTACGCAGCATAGTCGCGAGGGACCGTTTTCCCTCAGCGGCGTGTCGCCGTGAGCCCTTTGCCCGCGGAGACGTGCTAGCGGCACCCTTTGTGTTGTACTTTCGCCCGTGGCATGGTTAAGCCTGTTTTGCTTCTCCCGCCGCCTTTGGGAGCGGGCGTTGTACTGCGTTTGTGGTGTTGCCGCAGGCAATAAAGTGTTGCGGATTTCGAGAGCAGTACTGTGTACTTGCCGCGCTACGCTCGGCGCCTTGTTTGCGCTCGCACGTACGTGTGCAGCGGCGCGCTAGTTCACGCGCAGCGACGGTAGACGCGGCCCTGTGGCTCGCTAAGTCCGAACCCACGCTAGTGGCCGTACTCCTGTGAGATACGTGCACACGACATAGTACAAATGTACTTTATGGCATTATGCCTTTCATGACGGTATAAATGAATAATTGAGAGTGTGCCACCGGCATACAGGCTAATGTGATGAATAGGCAAGGTATGCGGGAGAGTTAAGACGAAATTCTGAAACGGGGACATTCCAAAACTACGTAAAAACATTCTTTTTCGTATCGCGGAACGCAATTTTAATGCACTTCCACAGAAGTTAAAGTCCTTTCCCAGCACCAAGAAACCTTCATTCAATTTGTGCGCATGCTTTTGCGTTAGCTGAATCCGACTTTTGGTAAGTTACCGCAAATCAAGATAGAGCAGAGCCGTTGGAACTGCAAACACACATTTTCTCGCCGGAAAATACATTAAGTTCGCTTACAGATGGCTGAAAGCAAAAAAACAAAACTTTTTCCACGAGTAGCTTTTGGTGTTACATTTAGAAATCAAACTATCAGACGTCTGCTGCTTGCGATCGAAGACGCCGTGGTCTGGAAGTTTCAGGTTCGCTGGGTCTGGAACAGGGGGGAGTGATGGAGCTGTGTAGGAGTAAGAGGGCGAGGCGAGGGGAGTTTTTCGTGGCATCCGTGCCGGTTGAGGCGCGACCACACAAGCGAGTGTGCCAGGCGGTGCAAGAGGACGCCTGAAAAATGCAGGCGCGCTCGGTGGTAGCCTGTCCGGCTGCCTGTGAAAGAGCGGACTTCGGCGGAGATAAATTATTGAGCGCCACTTGCAAGCCTTTCCACGCGACGTCTCTGCGGGCACCTGTGCCGGCGTTGATATAGCGCGGCTGCTTCGTCTTGTTTACAGGCTCCCGCGTGAGCTGCATGCACTATACAAGGGGTCGCTAAGGTATTAGACGCGGACAACGCTGTTTTATCACATCTCCGTCTCGAGTACAGTCCGCGCCGGTTAGGTTAGGCGCTTGTGCCTGCAAACCGCCAGGACTTCAGGCTCGGATATTGTCGGTCCGTCTGAGAAGGCTTGTGTACGACCGGCGGACGAGAAGACTTATGCCGACGGAAACGAGGTCGCCGTTGGACCACCGTCTGGCATTTATTTGAAGAAACGCGTTCCATTTAAATGAGAGAGTTCCGCATTTCGCGGACTTTCCCCCCCACTTGTGCGATGGTGCCATCTGCCCCGACGAATGGTTGATCCCGCGGTGACGGCGATGGCACCGCTTCGTGCGAGGCAATGAGTGAAAGACGATAAGAGCTAAATATGAAAACAATCACGTCACGAAATACAAGTTAACGTTAATTACATTGTCTGATCGCACTGACGGGCTATCGACGCACTGCCTGTCCCTTTTCACGAACACGACCAGCTCGTATTTTCAGATTGAGTTTGTTGTTTTTCTATTACAATATTGTGTCACAAAGGCAAAAAGTTAAGGCGAAATACCTGAAGGAGCTGTGGTACACGAAGTTCGAGGTTCCATATGACTGCTTAGCTTGCAGAATATAAATAAAATCAAAGTATTTCTCAAGCGCTCTCCGAGACCAGTGAGAAAGAGGCCAGACACTGCGATGCACTGCGAATGAACAGGATTTTCATTTTGTTTATTAAGCGAGCGAAATAAAGTCGGGCGGGCCTGCTTCGCACGAAATTGAAGGCTCAGCGCTTTTTTTTTTTCTTCCTGACGCGATGTAACGGCGAGTGTCGGAGAATACAATCTATAAGCTCCTCTCAATATTTTATGCCGCTCATATTAGAAGCAAATGGCACAAAATAACTAGAACTAGGCTTTTCGTAACGTGCGCATGTGTGCTCTTCCTGTGCCCTTAATGAGACTTGGCAAGCCGCTACGACGTATGTCTAAGTAGCGAGGTGGAAACGAAATACAAAAAAAGAAAAGAAAATAAGGAACGGACAAAACGTAAAAACTGAGAGCACTCGAACAGCGGAGACGCGGGGCCAAATTAAAGGTTGGCACAAACAGTTTCCCGATAAAGAACTATACAGAATAACGCTCTAGTCGGAGCTTACGCTATGGGCGTGCTCTTATTTCTGCAGCTGCGCCGCCGCTCTCTTCGCTATACCTGCACTACGCGGGGGCTCTTCAAGTACAGATACAGCAAGAAAAAAAAAAAAGAACGCATAGACGGTGTAGAGGTAACGGTAGACACAAAATAACGCATGTCCCAGAAACTGCACGACTCATTGTGCCTCGGGGCTCTTTACCGGATCGTTACCCTTATTCAGCGCCGTTTGCTGTCGAGTCGCGGCTTTTTATAAGGCGGCTTGTTTCTCACCGGCTGCGTGGTGGGCTTGGCCAATACTTGGGTTTTCGTTGGACTCCCAGCCGAGTCGAAGAAAATTGCGAGGGCACAGAGTCTTACGATCCTTAGTGCCCTACATCGTAAGGAGTGCACGCGCAGCCAACAACAAAGTCAACACTGTTCCTCGCTCGTCTTTTGCTGCAGTATTCTGCGAAAGGCTTGCGAAGCGTCTCGACTGTGCGTGTCTATTTTCTTTTTCTCCTTTCGCGTGCTCTTCTCCCTCGCGCGGCAATGACAGTCGGTTGCTTGGGAAAACAGCTTTTTGTTTTTTATCCAGTCCGGAGCGAGAAAGAATGAAGCTTATACACTTTATTATTTTTTCGGGCAATGTGGAGGCTTTTATTACCTGTGAGCGATAAGGTTACTTGTGCACGTGGTGATTATTTCGTGCGTAATGCATTGATCAGAGTGGTGCACGTACCTGAATTATGATATATACATAAACGCACGCGAACATTTTCTTTTATTCGCAGATAAAAGCCGCTGATGGTCGATAGTCACATCAGGCGCAGCTGTCTGACCGGCTGACTAAAAAAAAAAGTCGCACTACGATTTCACAACCAAGTGCACGTGGAGTTTCTGTATATATATAAAAAAAGACATTATGACTATATATATATATATATATATATATATATATATATATATATATATATATATATATATATATATATATATATATATATATATATATATATATATATATATATATATATTGTGAAATCTAGATAGTTATGTCCCGTAGTTTACATTGAATCAGCACACACGCGTATATGTATACGACCGATTGCGTCATGTATTGGTACTCAACTACACTGAAGTATAGGCGCCGTTTTTGCTAGTTCAGGTAATGGATTAATGGATGCAAATCCCGAGTTCTTGTGAGCTAGAAATAAATGCTATTTTATAAAGCCACCTAAAAGCTTCAGCTATCACGAACCCTTCGATAAGTGAATATTGTGGAAGACATCACCGACTTTTAAATGTTTGTCAAAGGGCACAAGTTTCATGATAGCTAAACGCTTACGTCTTTTGTATTATTCTGATGTTTCTGTGTCGTCCTCGTTTTTCATACGTGCTTCCATAAGTTATCATGAGAGGCTACTTAGCCAACCAGTACGTCTTAAACATAAGCTTTTGCAGAATAGCTAAAAAAACGTGGCTGATCCATCTGTCATAGGAATCGGTATAACACGAAAGTGAAACGTGTCTTCATAGACGTAGTTGAGCTTTTGTTGCGCATTCTTTCGCCCCAAGGGCGAAGGAATGAATGCTACAGCAACAAATTGTAATGTCACGCGAAGAACGGCGAGCAGCTCGAAATTTACAACACGCTGCTCAAGCAGAAAGGACGCACGGAACGAACATACACAGGATGAGAGCGATCTAACTGTCACATTTGTAACTTATTTCTGCGTGAGCACCGCGCTCCTTCCGCAAAAGCGGCCGCTGCAGTGAGCCAATTGACCTTCGTGCTCTCAACGCGAGGCGTACAAACCACCGCGACCACGAGATAAGCGCACGCACAAGCGACCACGCCCTGTACACGCAGGCGCTCGTCGCAACGGCGACCAACTTTCAAGCGCGCTCTTCTACGCTCTTCGAGCCCTTCGCGCCATCTCGCTAGTGATAACGAAAACACACTGTAACACAGACCTCAGAGTACAGCCACCTGCAAATGGTGTATATAAATAGTTCGCCGTTAGCATTGCGAAGAACGTGCCGTCCGTGGCCGAATCGTTTCGCGCTGCGCGCTGCGGAGCTAGCGGGCGTGAGTTAATGGAACTTTTTCTCCAGTTTTTTCTTTTTGCCCACTGTTAGTCTTTATATTTTACAACGTCATATCCGTGACGGAAATACGTCAGTGGAGCCGTGGTGGACCCCGGCATAAAACGCTTTCGTGTTAAAAAGCAAAACAGAAGCGATAAAGTATTGAACGCGTATAATACTCAGCCTGCAAATATTCGCCTCTGTGTGAAGCACCGCTGGCAACTCTTAGGAATGCTGGACTCGATTCATGCTGAGACTGGCGCTCTTCCGTCACTAGCCTATAAGTGTGGGGCGCATTTAGAAAAAAAAAGTTTAATTTAATATCTGAAGGGGCACATGCACGTTACTTCTCGGTGCATCTATATTGTACAGCAGAGAAAAAAGTCACAGTTTCACCGCAAGGGCGAAGCAATGAATGCGATAGCAACAAATTGTAGTGTTACACGAAGTGAGGCTGGCAGCTAACTGTTTTGTATCCGATCTCGCGTAACTACAAAACGCTGGTGTAAGAGGATACGGCCGCTCCAGGGAGAGGTGCTCTCCGCATAGTGATGCTCTCCGCCCGCTGTGATGGCTTTCGAGATAGCGCGCGCGCCAGAGATCGCGACCGCGCCCTTAGACTCAAAGTTCAATGTGGCTGCTCGCGCGACGACCCCCCCCCCCCGCCCCCCACTTCGTGTCTTTTCATGGTCGTTAAAGACGGGCGAGGCGTTTCCCGTCTGCTTCGACAGCAGGCTTCCCGAGCGGGGTGACGTTATCGCATGCACCCTCCGAGCGACGGAAATGGGTCGGCTCGTTTGATCTCTGCTTTGGCCGCGTTCGTCGCCCCCGCTCGCACGCTTTTACCCGCGGTAGAACACAATGCGCGGGGGGATCTTATCAATTTGGACTTCATACCGGAAGGACATGATGGCGACGGCAACGGCGACGGCAAAAACCCGTCGAGACTGTCCATATAATTGCTATCGCAATAAAAGAAAAACGAAGGCTCATTGTTCCTGGACTATACAAAATATCGCTTCGTGAAATGTTTTTAATTATGTGTACATTTTGCAGAATATGTGTGTGCTGGGTGATTCCACGTAAGATCGAACAAACGATGGCTGGTCGACCTCTCAAATTTATTTCAAAATTTTATATATTATTGCCTGATGAGTGGAAAGAAGAGATTCGCAATTTGTTTTGCCGCCAAAAATTTTTTCGAACCACAGGAAATCAATAATGGCGAAGAGGTGGAGTGGAGCGCTCATCCGCTCTGCTGTTTTGGCCAACTTTCGTTATGAATTGCACAAAATATATTAAAGTTAGGTAGCTGAAATTTATTTACCTAAATATATGCATGTTTTTGCTTCTGCTCAGGTATTTTTAGTTTTTATGTGTAGTGTAGATGTTTTTATAAAAAACCTCAAAAATGGCCCAATCGGCAAAATTTTCTTTACTTTGAAGGTCTTTATCTCAAAAAAACCTTGTAGCAGAGGTACGAAAATTCCGTATGACATTCTTCGCATGCGTATCTACCAAACTGCCAAATCTTGTATTTATATAACTTTTCAGTAAAGAGATATGATCGGGCTAAGTTCAAGAAAACACCGAACAATGAAAATTTTTGACGACAATTAAAAAAAAACCCCATTTTTTATATTTCTTAAACTTTGTCCACTTATTCTCCTCCACATCAGCTTTCACAATTATTAAAAACATGTTGCATAATGTCGTTGCACTAATAGTTACGGCCCCTCCAATGAGACCCTTAGTCAAGGATGGGCAATTCCGACTTCTTGCCCAGCAAGTGTATAAAATGCAGGCAGGATTGAATTTCTTTTTATTAAAAGGTCAGCAGGTACATAAAAAGGTGTCGCCGGCACTGAAGACGTTAATTTTAAAATTATTTGGTCACTGCAGCGGCCACGAGCGCGGGGCTACCGAGCAGGCGCGCACCCGAGATGCTTGTTGTAAGAGACGGCGCAGTGAGAGCGCGTTTTTGCGTCCTCAGACCGATTGAGTTCGAAACAGCAACACCTCTCGGGTGACTTGAACGCACGTGCACCGGTAGTCGCAGTGATCTGGTTAATTGCGTCGATTTCTTTTTCAGGGGGCATAAGAATGTCATCGTTAAACTGTGCGTTCCGTAAAGATCTTTCATTGCAGTGGTAGTAAAAGTACGCGTAGCACAAGTAGTCCGTCTCACTGACAGTCATCTTTCGGGCGTTAAACGTTCCTTCAAAGCATTTATGTCTAGGCCGGTAACTCTGCGAAATTTTGGCTTCTTTGCAATTATTAAAGGAGTACTGACACGATTTTGAGACATCGCAAAAGGGACATTTTTTGCTTCGTTGGTATGCAGTGTCCACGCTGTCCACACACTGGAGTCGGAGAACACGTATAAAATATTTTAATTTGACTTTGAAGTTTTCGTCGCTGAGCATTTGCAAGCCAGGCACACTGCAAGGACATTATCCCGACAAGTCAAGACAGTTCCTCCGAGTTCGCGAGTTCTGCGTCCTGCATGCAGCCTAAATCGTAGAAATCACTGTCAGGGTCACTGGACGACAATTCACTCATCGTTGTCTATTGCACCACGAGCAGATGACGGATTTCCCGCTAGTACGTCGCGAATTTCTGTATCTCCGTGACGTCACACTGCTATGAAACGACACTGAGAAGCCACCCCCTCGATATCGAAACCGAAAGTGTCTTTTTAAGGTGGCGCTAATTAAAATATATAGGATGCATTCCCAGGCACCACAATAGTCGTTTTACGTTTCTCGACACCAGTATTTTTATTTAGAGCAACAATCCGAAATTTTTTAATATACGTGTCAGTACTCCTTTAAGCTTCTTGTGCTTCGAAAGGTAGTCTCCACAATAGACTCATTCAGAGCTATACTTTCTCGTCATGACACGCACAGGAGGAGTAGAGTAAGAGCAAAGCACAAGAACTATCCGCGCCGAATGAAGTGTGAACAGCGCACCGAACGCGCGGCCAGTTCACGCCGTCTGCTGCCGACATCTAATATAGACAAGCGCATCCGGTTACCGATAGTTTTGCTTTTCTTTCCTTTGACAATCCATATTTTGCTTTGCCACTGGAGCGCCACCATGCTTTCCACTGATCGCAACTGGCGCAGCGCAGTTTCTGTGGCAGCAGCGTGCGTGAAGCGAGCGCTCATAGCTACCTTATAGAGTTTTCATCTTGCTTCCATCTCCGCCGTGTTATCAGCGCCTAGCTGAGATGCGAACAGAGGGCGGATAGAATAGCGAAGCTCCAGTGCACGTGCGTTCAAGTCACCCGAGAGGTGTTGCTGTTTCGAACTCAATCGGTCTGAGGACGCGAGAACGAGCTCTCACTACGCCGTCTCTTACAACGAGCATCTCGGGTGCGCGCGCGCCTACTCGGTAGCTCCGCGCTCGTGGCCGCTGCAGTGACCAAATAATTTCAAAATTAACGTCTTCAGTGCCGGTGACACCTTTTTAGGTACCTGCTGACCTTTTAATAAAAAGAAATTCAATACTGCCTGCATTTTATACACTTGCTGGGCAAGAAGTCGGAATTGCCCATCCTTGCCTAAGGGTCTCATTGGAGGGGCCGTAACTATTAGTGCAACGACATTATGCAACACGTTTTTAATGATTGTGAAAGCTGATGTGGAGGAGAATAAGTGGACAAAGTTTAAGAAATTTAAAAAATGGGTTTTTTTTTTAATTGTCGTCAGAAGTTTTCATTGTTCGGTGTTTTCTTGAACTTAGCCCGATCATATCTCTTTACTGAAAAGTTATATAAATACAAGATTTTGCAGTTTGGTAGATACGCATGCGAAGAACGTAATGCGAAATTTTTGTACCTCTGCTACAAGGCTTTTTTGAGATAAAGACCTTCAAAGTAAAGAAAATTTTGCCGATTGGGCCATTTTTGAGGTTTTTTATAACAACATCTACACTACACATAAAAACTAAAAATACCTGAGCAGAAGCAAAAACATGCATATATTTAGGTAAATAAATTTCAGCTACCTAACTTTAATATATTTTGTGCAATTCATAACGAAAGTTGGCCAAAACAGCAGAGCGGATGAGCGCTCCACTCCACCTCTTCGTCATTATTGATTTCCTGTGGTTCGAAAAAATTTTTGGCGGCAAAACAAATTGCGGATCTCTTCTTTCCACTCATCAGGCAATAATATATAAAATTTTGAAATAAATTTGAGAGGTCGACCAGCCATCGTTTGTTCGATCTTACGTGGAATCACCCTGCTCATCAATGCCGCACTCCCTTGAACACCGCGTCTCCAATCCCCGACGCATGTTTCTTTGTACAGTGAAACTTGAACGAACTTCGAGAGACCTCAGGAAAATGTTCGTTAAAGTGCAAGTTCGCTGAACTGAGCTATTTTGCAAAGGGGAGAAATTCGGCCTTGTTGGTAAGACATGAAGGGATATTTAGCGCAAAGTAACACGACGAGAAGGGAGGACACAGTGTTTTGTCCCCCCTTCTCGTCCTCGTGTTACTTTGCGCTAAATATCGCTATTTTGCAACTTGCTATCAGGAGCTCAAGAAAACATCAGTTCTTGAAATGAAATTTGAACTCTTTTATTTGCAATGCTGCTTATTTGAATGCGAATTTCTGCTTATATAGCACATTTTGAGAAATGTAGTAATCTTTTGCTGCACTTGTGCGCTTAGGACGGCAGTGGTCATGAATTGAGTCACTGTGTCCAAGCTCTCATAAACCTTCTCCGGCACAACACTCTTCTGGGCGGCGAAGGTCTTCATTTTTTCCAAGTACATCAGTGCTTCTTTAGCTGAAATTCTTGGCGATTCTTGTACAAGGGTTACTTCTTCCAGCGCCTCTTCTTCTTCCTGAGATAGGATGCTCGCTACACGCTCTTCTGTAGACAGAGTGGCGCATGTCTCAACGCGAGAGTCACAGTTGGCACAGTTTTCCAAACGCAAAGCGTTGTCTGCGCCCACACTTTCAGACAATTTCTGACCAATATGACGTGAGAGGCATTGGATGGTGTCACAAAATATGTTCGTAGAACTAAAATTCGCTCTGCACTACTTTCGTTAAAGTGAAACGCGTTAACATTAGTCCTAATGGCGCTTAGGCGGGGGATTTAAAAAAGAGTTCGTACAACTGAATAGCTCGTTTAACTGACGTGCGTTCCAAGTGGCATTTTACTGTGAAACTTCACTTGAACGAACTTCAAGGGACCCCAGGAAAAAGTTCATTAAAGTGAAAGGTCGCTGAAATGAAATAGCTAAGTTGCAACTTGTTATCAGGAGCTAAAGGAAACATCAGCTGTTGAAATAAAGTTTGAAGGCTGTTATTTGTAATGCTGCTTCTTTGAATGTGAATTTCGCCTTACTTAGCATGTTTTGAAAAAATGTAGTAATCTTTTGCTGCACTTGTGCACTTATGACTGCCGTGGTCCTGAATTGATTCACTGTGTCCAAGTCCTCATAGACCTTCCCCGGCACAATACTCTGCTGGGCAGCGAAAGACTTCACTTTTTCATTGCTCCTTTAGCTGAAATTCTTGGTGCTTCCTCAATGTTACATCTTTCTCCTCCTCCTCTTCTTCCTGAGGTAGGACGTTTGCTACAATCTCTTCTGTAGACAGAGTGGCGCATGTCTCAGCGCGAGAGTCACAGGTGACATGGTCCTCAAAACGCAAAGCGCTGCCTGTACCCAGTATTTCAAACAATTTCTGATCAATATGACGTGAGAGGCATTGGATGGTGTCACGAAATATGTTCGTGGAACTGAAATGCGCTCTGCACTAATTTCGTTAAACTGAAACGCGTTAGCATATGGTCCAGTGACGCTTCGGCGGGGTATTTCAAGAACGTTCGTACAACTGAATAGTTCTTTTAACTGGCGTTCGTTCAAGTGGTATTTTACTGTATTACGCTTGTAAACGTAACGACTGGCATCTCCTTTTACATACTCAAGCTCCTCCCTCGCTTCTTACATTCTGTTCAATTAAAACGAAGCTCTCTCTCTGTCCTCAAGAATAATAAAAAAAGCGAAATACGTGGACACACACTACAAAATGACGCAGCGCCTGGTCGTCTCGTCTTCTAGCTCTAAAAACGAGGGATTCACTTCAAGTAGCCCTGCATTTCTCAGCCTTGATCTTTCTGTCATCCATTATAGCAGTTTCCTTCAACGTTGCAGAATCTATACAGGCAGGCTCAGGCGCTGTGAACGATTGGTTCACTGTGAGCATTTTTTGTGGTGTTTTTGCTGACTGCGCTATTCGCCGACGCATCGGGAAAGAAGCTAAACTCACTTTGTTATCACCGCTAGATTGTTACCAGCGAGGTTACTGTAATAATTAGCAATAAGACACACGCCCCGCCATTATATGATCGTTAGGAGTCAGCAAAGCCTTAGAATATGTCGCTTGTTCACATGTACGTTGTCTTTACACCACGTTGCTTCCCGCTATCACACTCGAGGTCCTGCTCATTGATCGCTGTTGAATTGTAAAGTGAGGCAAAAGCGCACACCTGTACGCACTGGGGTTGAACCGAAAGCGTGCATATTTGGCATGCATATTTGGTGCTGCTTTGTGTCGAGCTCCAGACGGCCATTCCTTTCTGAACAGGATATTAGAAGTGCAAATAAGCTAGTCAGCGGTGCCAGATTTGAGGGCCTGTATTCACAAAATGCTCTTGGGCTAGAATTGTTTGCAAGACAAAATTTCAGCCAGTCCCAATGCTAGAGATACCATTAGGCAAAGCCAATGGCAAAAAAAAAAAAAGACTTACGGACGACAAGTTTTGTGAATTCGGCCACGGGGTTCGTATTCACAAGAACTTCTTACTCTGGAATTATTCGTAAGAGCAAATTCTAGCCAGTCCTAACGCTGCTCATATTATTAGCAAAGGTGACCAGACAATGTCGTAGAGCACCTATAGGAACAAATAGCTTTGGAAATTTGGCTAGATGGGCTGAGTTTGCAAACCATCTCGTTTCGTAACTGTTGTTTGCCATTGGTAGACCGCCTTGCTGATGATATGTCCAGCGTCAGGATTATCTTAAATGTTCTCTTACAAATAATTCTAGCGCAAGAAACGTTTACGAATATGAGCCCAGGGCCGAATTCACAAAACAGTGGTCTTACGCTAAAGCTGATCGAACAAAAAGTCCAACAGATCCTGATGCTGGTCATATCATCAGCGAAGACTGCTTTCCCATGGTACGGAACAGCTGCAACAGAACAGCTATGTGAACTCACAAAATTTCTTCTTTGGTACGTGCTTTTTGCGAGTGCCCAGCGGGCTTTGCTAATGATATGTCCCGCGTCAGGATTGGCTGAAGTTTTCTCTCACGAATGTTATTAGCTTAGGATGTTTTTGTGAACACGAGCCAAGATGTATTGTGAAGGTGGACGTTTCACACCCTGCTGTAGATATTCGCTGCAATGTTTACAGCGCGACAGAGTGCAAATCGAACAGTACATTCGACTGGTAGTTTTCAGGACTCCGCGGCCGTGCAACAAAAGTGGTCTAGCAGAGACCGCCTGGCTTCAGTGTTGGCTTTGTAGCCCACTTATACTTGCACCAAAGCTGTTATCACACTAGCTTCATATTTCTGCAGGTGCGCTCTGAAAATATCAGTATAAGAGACAGGTCAGTAGTACAAGTATAGATGCATTCGAAATGAATAAGAGCTCAATATCACCGCAATCGATAAATGGAAATGATAAGAACACGACTTGTACAGCATACTTATTACAGAAAGCAGGGTAAACTTGTTTAGTCAAGACTAACAATGTAATGTAATACAAAGTGACGGGAGGATATGCCAGTCTAGAAGATCTACAGATTGGTGAAACCGTGACGAGCGGTAACCCATCCTACATCGAAGCAATTTCGGACTAACCCGCCACGGTCGATAAGTGGCTGTGCCATTCTGCTGCTCAACGCGAAGTGAACGGTTCAATTTCCTGCCATGGTGTTCACGTTTCAGACGCCGAGTGCAAAAGCGCTCGTGTGCCGTGCTTTGAGCGCCAGTCTAAAGAGACCCCAGGAGGCCGAAATTAATTCGGAACGACAACCTCTCTCACAACCCGTGTGTTGTTTTTGGGGCGTCTGACTTTCATAACTTCAATTTCTCGCTGTTCAAATTGTCAAGGTATATTCGATTTCCTGCCGCTAAGAAAGATGATATCAAAGAGCAGTGATAGCCTGAAAGCGAGGGGGATAAAAAAAATTCGGCAGATCCCACGCATTGTGGGAATCGATGTAATGCGAAGCAGCCAGCAAAGAGCTGCATACATCGCCTTGTTTGTCTTTGAGCCAAATGAAATCATTCATGTCATGGCATCTAGTCCACCATATATCGCATGTTTGCCATGCACGCATGCATGCACAATCTAGTGTACACCATGCCAATGAAACGCATATTCTGGTATATAAATGCATGACCTGTCGCATATGTTCATCACGCACTCGTGTCATGCCATACCAATTTTGGTATATATCACGTTAACAAAACGGCCGGAAGCGCACCATGACAGTGGCATGTAAATCATACCGTACATGACATGCATAACATGATTCGCATGTTAAGACCTCTCATTTATGTTCGTCATACACATCGCGCAATACCAGTCACATCGCGCAATACCAATTTTGGTGTATATCAAAGGAGCGAAATGGCCGCGAGTGCACCATGAGCGTGGCATGTAAGTCATGACATACATGGCATGCATGTCATAGTTTTCATGTTACCACCTGTTATTCATGTTCTTCATACAGTCACATCGCGCAATAGCAATTTTGGTGCATATAAATCTAGCGAAACGGCCAGGAATGCACCATGAGCGCGGCATGCAAATCATGACCTACATAACCTGCATATCATGATTTCCATGTTACCACCTCTCATTTACGCTCGTCATGCAGTCGCGTCGCGCAATACCAATTTTGGTGTATGTCAAGCAAGCGAAACGGCACGAGTGCGTCATGAGCATGACATGTAAATCATGTCGTGCATGTCATGCATGTCATGATTTTCATGTTACCATGTCTCATTTACCTTCGTCATACAGTCGCTTCGCGCAATACCAATTTTGGTTACATCAAGCTAGCGAAGCGGCCGCGAATGCATCATGAGCGTGGCAATTAAATCATGACATACATGACATGCATGTCATGGTTTTCATCTTACCAACTGTTATTCATGTTCTTCAGACAGTCACATCGCGCAATACCAATTTTGGTGCATATCAATCTAGCGAAACGGCCGCTAACGCATCATGAGCGTGGCATGTAAATCAGGTCGTACATGACTTGCATGTCATGATTATCATGTTACCACGTCTCACTTACGTTCGTCATACAGTCGTGTCGCGTAACACCAATTTTGGTGTATATCACGCGAGCGAAACGGACGCGAATGCACCACGAGCGTGGCATGTAAATCATGACATACATGTCATGGATGTCATGGTTTTCACGCTACCACCTGTTATTCATGTTCTTCATAAAGTCACATCGCACAATACCAATTTTGGTGTATATCAATCTAGCGAAACGGCCGCGAGTGCGCCATGAGTGTGGCATGTAAATCATGTCATACATGACATGCAAATCATAATTTTCATGTTGCCACGTGTCAGTTATGTTCGTCATACAGAAATATCTCGTCATACCAGTTTTCGTATGTATCCCTTCATTTAAACGGCCGCGAGCGCCCCGAGAACATGTCATGTAAATCATGCTGCACATGACATGCGCGTCACGATTTGCATGTTAGGACCTGTCATTATGTTCGTCATGAACTGTTGTCACGCCGTACCAATTTTGGTATATATGAAATTAACGGAACGGCCGCAAGAGCCCAAAGGCCGTGGAATGTAAATCATGCTGTTCATGACATGCGTGTCATGATTTTCATGATATGACCTGTCATTTATGTTCGTGATAAGGCCATGTTATGACACACCAATTTTGGTATACATCCGATTAACGGAACGGCCAGGGAGCCCAAAGGCCGTGGAATGTAAATCATGCTGTTCATGACATGCGTGTCATGATTTTCATGATATGACCTGTCATTTGTGTTCGTAATAAGGCCATGTTATGACACACCAATTTTGGGATACATCCGGTTAACGAAACGGCCAGGAGAGCACAAAGTCGTAGGCGGCTAGATAGATAGATAGATAGATAGATAGATAGATAGATAGATAGATAGATAGATAGATAGATAGATAGATAGATAGATAGATAGATAGATAGATAGATAGATAGATAGATAGATAGATAGATAGATAGATACGCTCAAAGTCGCAGAAGTTCGCTAAGAAATGCTTCGCATTTAAAAGCTCTGTAGGTTGCGTATGAAAAAAAAATAATAAAAGAATTCTTTCAAATCATGTCTTTCCAATTTATATAATGCAGATATTTTTAATGGCTCGTGGCTATTTTTAAGAAACAAGGAACACTGCCTGAAAGGCAAACGCAGCCTTCTAAATGATAGTGGCGATCGATACAAATGTCGCGGAAACGAGATCGCGTGTTAGGGACGAAGGTAAACACGGGAGCGCGTCGGATTCGACGTCCACCTCACCGTGGCATGCGTGTGTACGACTAGCAATGGGTCGTATAGCTCGCAAAAAGTCTTTTGTTCACATCCCGTCACTGTTTCCCCGCGGTGGCGGCGGACCGGACAACAAAAGCCCACGGCCGCGACGGCTGCGGCCGAAGCCCACAACAAGGCCCTGGCGTGCGCGGCACCCGCAGGCTGGAAACGCGGCTGCTGCCGGAGAGAGCGTGGCATGAGTCCGTGGGCCTCGGTATCGGTCTCTCCCCGCTGGCGTGCGCGGCTCGCATGTCGCGGCGTCGTGGAGTAATGACAACCAGTAATGGCTAGTACGTTCCGCGCCTCTGACAGAGTCATTCCTTAACAGCACTAACACTCGATGGCGACGCACGACTGTTGACACCGGGGCACGACAGCGTCCCTCGTGACTGAGCACCCTTCCTGCCACCTCAGGGCTAAGTGCGTTTGCTATTGTCTGACGAAGACGAGCGGCGCAGTTGCCAGGGGTCACACACTTCCAAAAATAAGCGACGCGTATTGCCGCCAAGCGCGTGGCACGGGTTCGATTCTGGATTACTTTCTTTCAGGTCACAGCTCCTGCTTTGCATGCCCGCGCTCGTTATCTGCATTTGTGTTGTATATTTTCAGTTTCGGACACCTCAATGCTCTCGACCGATTCCTTTAGTTATGGCCCAATTACCATAATTACGTTCAAATCTTACAGGTGTGCTGAAGAAAAATCTTGCTAACCATCTAGGCGTCGTTCACTGATTTTTCAGGTGAATGTAACACAAAAAGTGCACATATATGTTCCAGAACAGAATGGTCTTCAATTTCACGAGCCTTTGCTTTTATCGTTTTATATATTTTTGTTTTGATCGTAAGTGCACCTTGCTATTGGCCGGCCATGTTCGGTAACAGTATGCCATGGAAGCATCGTGATTGGATGAAATCTTCTCTTAATAACTATTCTAGCCTAAGAAGTTTTTCCGGATATCACCCAAGAATACAGGGGGCGAATTTCCAAAAGTTTTTTTATTGGCCGGTTTTAATATGTCCACCATCGAGATTAGCTGACTTTTTTTATCTTAAGGACAACTGTAGCGTAAGACATTTTCTGTAAATACGCGGGCGAGGAGCTCGAGTGTTTCTTCTGTTTGCCAGAGCGAGCCTCTCACGACTCGTTCTTTGCGTCGTCTCACGCATCTTTTCAACTATGCACATCCCTTTTTCCTTCTTTCAAACGTTTCTAGCCGCAGCGTATATTCTAAAGCAGCAACAAACGCTGAACAGGCGATGCTGCAAATTTGAGAAGCTTGCGAGCTCTCTTTTTCGCGCGCGTCAATCCGGGAAGCGACACATGGCTCAGGGCCCGATATCTCCATGGGACAGGAGGGGTGAATCGATTCCGAATTTCCCGGACTTAAAGCGCACGCTCTGAAGGCCCCCTTCCTTCCCCCCACTGAGCGTATATGCGCGCGGGTAAGCGTGCAGGCGTGAAAGTTGCCCACATCAACGAATGGGCGAGGCCACCCGCGGTTGGTCGCTTCGCGCGGCGGGATGCTGCAGCGCTCGGCAGCGCATGGCTGCATTTCGAGCCGCGGGCCATCTTCGCGCGTTCCGAGTTGTTTGGTTGTTGGCGACGCCGATATGTTATACGAGAAAACTGCGGGCGACGAGGGAACGAGGGTGGGAGATACGGCGACGAAAGAAGCGCGTAGACATTTATTCCCCCCCCCCCCCCCCTCCAAAGCGACCGGTATATTCTTGAGTGAATACGCGCCTATGCCGGCAGCAGCGGAGGGCTGTCGGGCAATGACGGGATTTGTCCAGGAAGTATGGCCATGATATAGCGAAGGCTTACGTACACCGTTCCAGGCCTCACCACCACCGTATACCGCGGCGCTGCGCTTTAAATTACACACACACACACGCAGGCCGGCTTCCTCTCGCGGCCAACAGGGATCACGGGAATAGGGGAACGGAAGAAGCCTCGGGCGTCTTAAGGGCGCGAGGGCCCTCCAGCTGCGGACGGTATAGATGGACGCTTCATCGATTACTGCAGCATTGAGCGCCGCTAAGTGATGCTGCTATCCGTTTCGGGGTAGCGGGACATTTTCTAAGTCTCACGTTATCAATTCTCTTGCCCTGGCAATTTTGTTTGCTTTTTACGTTTATTGCGCTTTTTTATAGCACCCCTTTGTTTTGCGCTACAGAGCTAAGTGTTCGATCGATCTTTTCTCGCGCATTTGTGTCTATTATTTTTTATATCGCCTAGTTTTGGAGGACACTGATTTTTAAATATAAGAAAGCAATGATAATACTATGCGGGGAGCGTTCTTCTTTTTTTTTTTTGTGACTGGAGCTTCAGAGCTGCTAGGTTGCGTGTCAAAAGGACTGGCCGAGTGCAAGGAACGCGATAAGATGAATTAGCTTCTACATCGAGACTCGGAACAAATGTTCTTCCGGGCGGTTCTTCTAACGAGAAAATAGCGGCCCATGCGGCAACGCCGAATGGGTCGTTATCACTGGGCGTTCTGTTTCTTATGCGGGACGCGTGGGAAGCCTAGCGAATGCTTTTCTTCCCATTCTATAGAGTCCTACATTTTAGCCCAAGCAGTCTCAATCTGCGCCTTTGGCGGATGAATACGAAAGAAAAGGAACGAGAAAGAGCAGGAGAGCAATCCGTGTAGCGGCAGATAATAGCCGCACGCATTTTTTCAAGAAGACAAAGAGCAGAGCACGTGGCCTATTAAGACAGAGATTCGAACAAAAGGGAAAACTTTGCTCCGCGCCCGGCGCCGCAGCATTTAGGTTCATTAACACCGCTGTGGTTTCTATCAGTCAGCGATGTCTTCATCTCTATCCGGCCTCACTTATTTTTACATTTGGCGTCATTCTTTTTTTCGCATCTTTTCATGCCCTTGGCATTCCTCCGTCTGTTCGTTCCATCGAATTCTACCTTTGATTTTTCTGTAAGCTGTGTCTTGTAGTTTTATGAAGGCACGTGGTGTGCCTTAACAAGCTTTAGCTCGGGTACTCAGTTCTGATCTGTTCTGTTCTAACTGGCTTGCTGTGGAGAGGTTGAACTGCAGAAAGTTGAGATAGTTGGTACAGATTCATGATAAAAGAAGTTGGCGTTTAGACAACGGCGTTTGCGTTGTTCTGTTCTCTTATGTCGGTGTCTGCACGCCAACTTTTTATCATGCAGAGGTTGGTGTTTATGTCATCTCGGCTACTCCATCTGTGTAAGTTCTGGAGCGCAAGAAAAAAAAAGAACAGAACAAAACAAACAGTGGTTACCCAAAATAAAACATCAACAAGTAAATGAAAACATCACATAGCAAACAAACAAATAAAGAAAATAACGTGACAATGGGCAGTTCGCTTGCAGGTGTTCACTTTGCAATACCGCGTTCACACGCACACATTTCTGTCCAACTTAATTGTAACCGCAGTATACGGAATAACACTTCACTTCGTATATAACTACGCATATATCTGCTCATGACAAGCGCTTATCTATAGCCCAGTGTCCACTAAGAAGTATTTTAAGAAGATGTTTGCCTTTTGCTGAAGATGCTTTTCGGGCCGCGGTCCAAGTAAATTTTGTAATGTAAGAGGGTATCTCTTCATGCGTGAAGATAAAGAAATAGTTTTTTCTCTCGTTAACTACTGCATCGTTCTTCACGAGCTTTTGTTTCATTTGAGGAATAACTCAAGGCCTAGATACTGTAGGAATCGAATTTTTGATCTAGACGTATGCTTTCCTAGCGAAAATTTTTGAAATTTCAAAAATTTCGAAATATAAGAAAAAGCTCGACTGTCACGTTTGAAGCTTAGGAGTGAGAACTGATATCAGAATTTTACAGCCTGCTCTTATAAATCATGCACCTAAAGCGGACAAAATTCAGGTATTGCATACACCTCTCTGAAATAAACAGAGCAATAATTTTCGAGCGGCAATTTCGCAGAATCTTCTTAAATATTGTAACAGTTTCGCGTAAGCCACAAATTCAAATGTGAAATTTGTACGCTTTATATACGCCCAAAGACGTGCACTTTACACAACTGCGGCATCTGAATGCAAATTCTACAGAATTTTTATAGTTTGTATGTATGTGCACACATACATACACACACACAAGCGCACACACAAAGGTGACGAACCCCCACCCTGTGTTTATGAAATATTTTCCTGGCTAAGCCTCTGATTTGCGCATTTGTAAACTTCTGCTTCGTGTCCTTTGAAGGTTTCAAAAGAACACTAAAAAATTTCTGGCTTCCTAGTTAAATATCCTCTCTATTGTCGCTACAATTTAACATTTTCTCGCAAATGCAACAAACTTTATAGACCAAAATTTTCATCGCTTGCAGGAGGCAGCCATCTTTGGTGCCGGGGGGTGGGGGCTGCTTATTACATGCACCGGACGACCACGATAATGACCGGCCTGTCCTTATCGCCTGCTGGCTGCGCTGGCCGCGAGTGTTGGCTCGCCATCAGTTATGACGTAACCTAGCACGCAGCCCCTAGCGCTGGTAGAGTGTAGCGCTAGCCGTGCCAACTGATGATGATGATAGCTGGAGTCAAGGTTATGTAGGCTTGCTCTAAACTCGTAAACTGTTGCGCGTGAAAGACGTAGACGGGGAACACAAAAAGACACACACGGAGCGCTCCGTGTGTGTCTTTTTGTGTTCCCCGTCTACGTCTTTCACGCGCAACAGTTTACGAGAATGACAAACCAACAAGCCCAAGTCGACACCCTCGCTTTAAACGTGGGTGCGAGAGTAGAAATAATCTTGTCTTTACAAACCGGTCCATCGGTTGTCTGATAAAGCGTCTTTACGCTTTTCATCTATTTTAATGAGGGAATTGGGGAGTTTAGCTGAAGCTTCGCGCATATATATATATATATATATATATATATATATATATATATATATATATATATATATATATATATATATATATATATATATATATATATATATATATATATATATATATATCTTGTGAGACAACGTTTAGGACGCTCAAGACACTTCTTTATTGTGTCGAGTATGAGCCCCACAACCCAAACCCAAGCTGTGATGATGAGTATGTACATATGAGAAGATGAAGCGCATAAACAATGCTCACACTAAGTTCCCCGCGCGCGCGAGCGGCCGGCCCGGCCGCGATTCAGACGGGAACGGCACGGCGAACGAAGGGCTTGAGGCGCGAAACGTGAACTATCTCAGATGCACGGTAACGATGGTCCGAAGAAACCTCGATGGGAGTGACAAGGTAGTTGGCTGGGGATGTTTGTTCACGGACAACGTATGGTCCAAGAAAGTGCGATTGAAACTTGGCACACAATCCGGGAGTACGAACAGGCGTCCAAAGTAGTACTTCATGGACAGGACGGAAGGTGACGTCGCGATGAAAGCTGTCATAGCGCTCCTTGCGGTCTTGTTGACTGGCCTGCGTGTTGAGGCGAGCACGCTGTCTACATTCATCCAGCCTAAAGACTAAATGTTCTGGTGTAGTTGAAGGGGTTTTCGTCGTTACATTGAAGAAAGAGGCGTCGATGGTGAATGTCGGCGTGCGACCGTAGACGAGGTAGAAAGGTGAATATCCGGTAGTCCGTTGGACAGAGGTGTTATGCGCAAACGTCACGAAGGGTAAGATTATGTCCCAGTTATCGTGGTTTGGTCCGATGTACATTGATATCATGTCTGTTAGAGTCCGATGGAATCACTCTGTTAAACCATTTGTTTGAGGATGGTAGGCTGATGTCCAGGGGCGTAGCCAGAAATTTTTTTCCGGGGGGGGGGTTCAACCATACTTCATGCCTGTTCGTGCGTGCGTTTGTATGTGTGCGCGCATATACACGCAAGCAAAACTGAAAAATTTCGGGGGGGGTTTGAACCCCCCCAACCCCCCCCCCCCCCCCCTTGGCTACGCCCCTGCTGATGTCGTCTTATGAACTGTCCCACAAGTTTTAAGCACTTCCTCAAGAATTGTGGACAAAAAGGTCTTCCCGCGATCACTAAGCAGCACGCGAGGTGTACCATGACGCAACACAATGGCTTCCAAAAAGAAGGCGGCCACGTCTGACGCAGAACTAGTGCGTAGAGGGGCGGTCTCTGCGTACCGTGTGAGGTGGTCGACCGCTGTCACAATCCACCGATGACCTGCTGGCGTTACGGGAAGTGGCCCGACTAGGTCTATTCCGATGATGGCAAATGGTGTTTCGGGACATGGGATAGATTGTAACAGGCCAGCAGGAGGTGAAGTTTGTCGTTTCCGGCGTTGACAAAGTGCGCAAGAAGCGACATACTTGGCCACAAAGGTAGAAAGGCCAGGCCAGAAGAAACGGCTCCTAACGCGGTCGTATGTCTTCTGAAACCCCAAGTGGCCAGCAGATGGGTCATCGTGCAGTGCTTCGAGAACTTGTGTACGCAGTGAACGGGGAAGTACTGGCACCCACCGATGTCCGCTTGAACCGCCTTAGCTGACGACGTAGTCTGGCATTAGGTGGAGAAGACGTGCCACTTAGGTATCCGATGACGCGGTTACAATAGGGGTCGTCACGTTGACACAAGGCAAACTGAGCGCAGCGGTTAGAAGATAACGACTCAGCAACCACCAGCGGCGATAACGGGGGTGAAGATGAAGCCTCATGAGCACCTGCAGGGGGCGTGGCCGGAGATGAAAGTGGCAGAGGGCAGCGAGAGAGGGCGTCGGCGTCCTGATGCTGTTTGCCCACTTGTACACAACGTCAAAAGTGTACTCTTGCAAGCGAAGTATCCAGCGACCGAGGCGCCCAGACAAATTTATATATATATATATATATATATATATATATATATATATATATATATATATATATATATATATATATATATATATATATATATATATATATATATATATATATATATATATATATATATATCTGTGCAGAAAGAACAAAAAGGAGAAGCCGAAGGTGATGATAATGACAGAACGTAAACAAATCGAAAAAAAAAAATATCTCGAACCACACGTTACAGTCGCATGTATTCATTTTACTCTCTTCAAAAAAGCGCCAGTGATTTCCATAGTCTGATACGGAGAAAGTTCTGGCCATGCACCTAAGCAAATACTTACAGAAAGTAGCCGGCTATCGACGTGTGCCAATGATTCAGGCCGAGATTGCCCCTTTCTGCGAGCATACAGCGGGAACGCAGTTGTCTCGCTACGGGCTCTGCTTATGGTCAGAAATATGGAGGTAACGTCGATGAAAGGCCACGCGAACGAAGTTCCAGTCTAAGTATCTATGTAGACGGCTTGCGTTAAACAAAAGCTAAATTTCGGGGTTTTATAGGTGCAAATACCGATATGATTACGAGGCGCACCTGACTGGTGGATTTCAAGTTAGATTATGTCACCTGGGGTAACGTGCACCTAAATAAAGGTACACGGGCGTTTGTGCAGTAAGCCGCCGTAGAGATGCGGTTGCCGTGGGCACGAAGCGAACCCGCGCCTTCGTGCAAGTGCAACGCCTGCAAGTCACTGCGAGTGTCGGTTTTTTGGATTTACATACTATTACGCATAAATCGAAGTTCGGAATCAATTAAATGAAGGCGGAAGTCACGGTTGTCTGGATGCGACCAGTAGTTTGTCCTAGCGGCGGGCATGATGATAACATAGTGCGATAAGGGAGTGCTAGCATCTGTCCTCGTCAATGGAATTGAAATCAAATCAGAATACGGAATGCTGACTCTGCCTCTACACGTTGGTGAGCTCATTTCCATCTACACCGCAGCGCAGTATCCGTAATCCATTGAAATGTTATGCAGTGCGCATTTCGCAAAGGCGGGATCGTAAAATTCGGCCACTTCTTGAGCAAGCAAGCTGTAAGGTCCTCGCCTAAGCGCACGATCAATAATCTGTAGGGCTGGTTTAGAATCACAAAAGGCAGTCTACATCGGAGAGACGGCTCCTGGAGGATGTCGAGAACTGCTTCGAGAATGGCACATTGCAGCCATCGACGTTGGTCGAGGGTGAAGTTTCGACCAATAGACAAAGGCTGGGATAGCGAAAACAGTAGTGGAGGCAGCTGAGCACGTCGATCCGTCGCTCTAGAAATGGGCTGCGTATACTGCAGACATGAGTGATTCTCAGAAGTTTTGTGCCCTCAGGAGTTTTGGGCGCTTCAGCGTGGGTCTCGAGACGACTGGTTGAAGAGCATACTGGTTTTTGTGGACCGACAGACTGTCCGACTGACTGAGGGTGGGTCTTTCAAGTCTCGATGTCAAAAAGAGATAAAGACTATCATCATAAAGAATACCATCGTAATGGTCAGAAGTGATTCGCGGAATGATATTACAGTGCAGTGCAAAATATATTTTACTTCACTGAGTGTTATATAATTTTCATGACTCCCACTTTCTTTTTAAAACAATCAATAAACCGTTATACAGGGTGATTCTTATAGAGCTGACCTATTTCATTGGGCTGTAGTTTTGCTACAAAGTATTCGATTTTAATGCGGTTTGCGTCAAAAGGCTCAGGAAAGTTGAAAATGTAATGGCGTATCCGTTTTTTGATGTGCGACGTCGAAAGAAAGGAATAAAAAAAGAAATAGCGTAGAACCAAGGCAGAACCGCACCATTCCGCGAAACTGTATACATGAGGGACGCCGGGCGCACGCAAATGCGCATGCGTCAAGGCGACGTGCTGCTGCGTGTGTGTGAGAGTATAGAGTGCTAGGTTTTCGCATCAACGTAACGCGATGAACCTGGCGTCTCCAACTTCCACTGCTGCTGGCTGACACGAAAGCTGCGCCGGACTAGCCGTCCCTCCTTGTATAGCATTCCGCGGTTTTCGTTATTCCTTATTTATTCTTTTTTTTTTCGGCGTTGCACATCGAAAAACGAGAGCCATTAAATTTTCATCCTTCCTGAATGTTTTGCCGCAAACCGCATTAAAATCGGACATTTTGTGACTAAACCACATCCCACTGAAATAGGTCCATTCTAAAAGAATCATCCCATATAGTAACCGCAGCATTTAACTACCTCTGATTCACGCGAACTAACTTTTTACTATATATTTACTAGCCAAGTGGTCCATGCAGGCAGATGGAAGCTAATTTAGTAGAACCTGTAGAGTGCCATAACATTGGCCCGTTGTTTATCGCACCTTGTTGCGACAACTTTATGCAAAATCTACATTAGCGGGAGTTTTAGATTTAGAATGTTAGAGCAACGCGCAACTTGGCGTACGCTAACCGCCAGGAGTGCAAAATAACCCAAACTGGATAATAATAGGGGGCAAGCAGGGTCTGGGACGCTAAGGTGGATAGCGTCTGTGTTATGCCAAGACGGTAAATCGAAAGCTTCCTATGGTTTAGCAAAACTGAGGATCTGAGCGAGTTGTTTAAAGCTTGAACTTAGGTAGCACAAGTAAGACAAAGACAGAAGTCTTCTCCCGGCGTTTCTCGCGGTATTTTGCCCTTGTCGTACTTGCGCTGTTACCCGAGGTGACGATAGATGAAGTAACGTGCTTTCATAATGCACTACGTTAGTAATGTGCTACGTCGTCGCGCATATACTGTATGCTGACAATACGCGGTATAAGTTTAGATTCGTAGCATTGATTATTTGTCTTAATACATAGTAGATTTATGGTTGTAGCTGTGCTCCCCTAAGGTACGGCTATGAACGCTCCCGCGTGAGATGACTAATCAAGTACATGTCGTGTACATGCCGTAGTTGTACCACAAAATTCCGTTTCATGCTTACACGTAAAAATTTCGGGCGGGGGGGAGGGAGAGGTTGAATCCTTGACAGCCCCCCCACCCTCCGGAAAGTTCTTAATTTTGCATGTGTCTATATAAACACACACAAACACATGTACGGTTGGAACATTCTCGCCCAAAACCTGCCGCCCAAAAACGACACAAGGACATTGCAACTGTTGTGCATCTCAGCTCCTCTGCCTTTGTCTCGCGTAAGCGCTAATATCTTTTGACATTAGGCGATGAGCCATGCTCCCAACTATAGGGCCGCAGAAATAGCGTATTTCCCTCTCTTCAACCTCTCCTCCTCGTCCTCCTCCTCTGTTGATATTACGTGCGTTTTGGGCTTTATGAAACCACTCCCAGATTTTGTTCTTGGCCATGCCATTCGGGCGTGGCTCCTGCCCTTATTTCAGCGCTTATTGCAATAAAACGAGCAGCCATACGCCAGTTCGAAACACAACTATACAGAGCAAGCAGCTTTCCGCGCACACCACTTTCGCGCACGTTTCCTTGCAGTCTGTCACTGTGCGAGTTTGGCTCTGTTTTGTATAACACGTAGCGCAGCATCTCCTCCGGGCGACTGAAACGATCTCAAAAACGGCGGGTCATTTTCAGCGTGCCGGACGTACCGAGGGAAGAAGCGAAAGCGTGCGATGAGCGCACTTTGAGAAGCACTCGCACGTTGGTCTCCGGCGGAGACATATTTCACAGCCGAGGAAGCAAGCCGAGAAGCAGGCAGCCCAAAAGACTAATACGCGCACGGCCGGCTCGCTTCCCTCGCGTGTGTTTTTTTCCTCCAGTCTTGCAAGTCGAGGTCTGGCAGCCCGGAAACGAGCCAATTAATCAACGCGAAGGTGCGGCGGCGCTCTCAGGGGCGATCCGCTGCCTGGAGACAAAAGAGCCGGCCTCACCGGAAATGGTTCCGCACAGCCCTGCGGCTTTGTTCTCTCCGCAGAGGCCTGCAGCAGCGGCGCACCCCTATACACCCCGGCCATCGCCCGCGGCTGCAGCAGGAGGACGATGGAAAACTGTAGCAGGCCACTTGGCGTGCTCGCTTTCGTGGGCGGAGAATATTGCGGCCAGGAGCCATCACCCCGCGCGCTGTATCAGCCAGCCCTATTGAGGAAGCGCGCTGTTAGGGAAGGCGGCATTCAATAGAGAGGGATGGCCAGCCTTGGGTATGCCACACACTCTTTCGCGTGTTTCGCGCAGCACTCTCGTGGAGGCAAAATACCCACCAATTTGTGCTTGTGGAGTTCTACTTCGAACGTGCTACTATTCGCTTGTGTCGCACAAAATGTGTAATTTGTATTCATTTCTTGGTCCTCATTGTTCTCAAGAAGACATGTTTTGTTGAAGTGCCTGCCCAGAAAAAGTGCTCTTAATACGGCGACACCGCAGGCGCGCTCAATACCTCCATCGTGCCGATATTTACACGGGGTGTCTCAGTTAATTTACCCAGTTACGTGGCTAAAAGCACGTCTTAACTATTCTTCTTTTTTCTCTGTAACTGCATAATCATTAAAGATCACTTTGCAAACTTCCCACACCTAACATTTGTGCCAGGGCTGGGCAAAGATACTTTGAAATTGTATCGCGATACGATACAAGATACTCAGACAAGAAGTATTTGAGATACAGATACAAAATACTGCCGCAATAATTGTATCCGATACGATACTTGGCAATTGTATCTTAAGATACTTCGATACATTCTCAAATTTGTTATTATAGATCCATGTAATGTAGCAGTAAACGCCTATATATGCACGAAAATGTTTGCTTGAAAATTTCCTAAATTGTGACCTATTTTGTTGAATTTCAATGAAATGTCTGTTAGTATCTCAAAAGTTTTGCCCTTCTTGCTCAAAGTACACTAGTTTCCTTCTGAAACAACTTATTGGGGTTTGTTTTAGCTTCTTAACTGGACAACTGTTTTGTACACTTCGCTGACAACGGTTCTTGCTTGTCATTTATGCAATTGATGAGAGCCGCTGCTCAGCTTGCCGACCAGCTAGCGGGTTCCCATCTAATCCTAATAACTTCCATAAGAAGCCTTCGCACGATGGCGCAAATACCGGTGTGGACTTTTACTATTTTCAGTGAAAGACTGTGCAATACCGGATATCCGGACAGGCGTACAACGGCAACAACGCTGATAGCGACATTGTTTTTGGGGGGGGGGGGGGACGCACGGTGTATACTAGGTGTTTGAGACCTTTCGCTAGCGGCCCCGTCCACACATAGGACTGTTTTCGTCCCATCTGTTTTTATTTTGTTAATAAGTATGTACATTAGCTATACAGACATGACTGGTCTCAAGGATTCCTTTCGTGTGGACATGTGGTCATCATATGTGCTGAAACATAATCGTGGAACAAAAACTCTATATTTCAGAATCCGCGTCCAGATTTCACTCATTGTGTAGATCACTATCGATGTTTTTCGAATCCTGACTCAAAATCCCCTTCAGAAATAACCTATATATGAAGTATGAAAAGGCTTATTTCAAATGGCATCGTTTAATTGGTGACGAACTATCTCCGAATTGGTTCAAACTATCTCCGACCACCACTCCCACCATCGTCACCATCCCGGCCCTTGTGGAACTAAATTTCGTGACTGCGGCCCGCTGGCTATAAGATGAGTTTGAGACTCCTGGTGTATATGTAAAATTTTCACATCCTTCTTATCTGCTGGGCGTAAAGGATTCTTTGTTGATATACTCACTAACGTGCAATCTTTTAGTAATTTTTCTTCAACGAGAGAACACGTGCAACCCAAGAACATCTCAGACATGTTGTATACTTGCACAAAGCGTCGCATGGCACCGCCGCTATTCGCGCTATTGCCATTTATAGCCCCGATTACGTGGCGATTAGTGATAGCAAAAAAGTTTAGGAAGGCCTAAAACAGGAAAGCAAATATAAGTAAAATAGAGAGGTGGTTCTGTATCAAATATTCACATTAAATGAGTACAGGAACACGATACAGACGGCGCCTTTAATATCTTTGACAACTGAGCATGAAATATTGTCAACTTACCTGTTGAGACAATAGAAAATTCAGTGCCTATGGAAAATTGCCTGAAACGGCTCGTTGGGACGGTCGTGAGTAAAACGGAGCATCCGGAATAACAACATTTCTCGAATCCCCTTCCTAACGTCTTTAATATGGCTCCTAATAATTTCCATTGTTAAAACGCAAACTCAATTGCGTTATTTTCCTAAGCGGTAAGCAGAATGTTTTGTCCTGCATGCTCAAGGCACGCCCACATATTTATATAGTCGTTTTCAAAATCGCCTTGACAACGTGCAAATGTGTAAACAATAGTAGAAATAAAGCAGACAGTTAAATGAATAAATCAGATATTTTATTTTGGGAGCGCGTTACAAAAGACATGCTGCAGTGATCGGAAAAACAGTACATGGACCTAGGTAATGTATGGGATGCAAAAGGGCAGCTAAGAAAGCACTTGTGCTAATAATCAAATTATGATTTCACAAATCATTTGAATAAATATAGAAAAAAGTGAATAATACGGTACCCCAAGATATTTTCTGTTAGGTAAATGCTTGCTCTATTGGTTCTAGCATCAGTACCATCGACAAGATCCTTCGAATTGCTGATATGTAAAATCCGCGAGATGCAAAGCAACCCCATACTTGCACGCATCACATTTCGTTACGAAGCAAGACGCAAGAGAATATTCAATAACGACACTATAGCAACATCAGAATTTGCGCATAGACGCCGCACGCAGTGGAGTACGCGGCGCAGAACAGTGGCTAAGAGCAAGTGTCACGGCATTGGTGCAACTAAAAGAAAAAAAAATAATGGCGAAGCTTGCACTAAGCCGCGCAAGGCTTGAAACAGTGAAACTGGACGATTCGAAATACTAATCTGGTTGCTTCTAGGTTGTTTCTAGGTTGAGTCTCAGCGCAGAGAGATTCGAGTTAAACCACAGACAGTCACAGACACGACACGGATGTCCAAACTCCAGAGGCCGAAACTCGAGCTGAAATCAAGCGTTCGAACCACTCATAAATCTACGGACACGTCGTCGTTGGCTTCCATCGCTTCGGGCTCTTCTCGCAGCCGTCGTTGCATTGACCGTTCCCTAATGTTCTCTCGTTGTACGTACTTAGGGTCTTCGACTCGCCGCCGTCGCTTCGCAGCCATTTGTTGGGCTAACCGTTGCCTGTTTCATTTTTAGTGGACCAGTGGTGAGTAGTGGGATTTACCCAGTTTCGGTGGCACACACCCGTTTATGAGGATGATATTTTTTGGTTTGTCGGACAAGGAACGCTTTGCTAAGCAGCTTCGATGTTAAAAAATCGAGAAAACAAAAGGCACCTCGGCTGGGCGTAGACGTCCGCGCGCTTGTCTTCCTCATCTTCTGTCCTCACTGGAGGACTCTGGCGAAAAAATAAAATTACGTCACTGCCCTTAGACTTATTCAGATGGCTTAGTGGCACCAGTACCAGCTTGGGAAGCGGAGCTTGGCCAGCGATTATTGTTCCGCACGGTTGTGTTGCGATAGAAGTATATGTATCTTAAGATACACGATACATAAGCGAATGTATCGGAAATACAGATACAGATACTCGTCTTTCGAGACGTATCGCGATACAGATACAAGATACCCAAAGAGTACCTAAGATAGTATCTAAGATACATGTATCTTCGATACTGCCCAGCACTGATTTGTGCGATATTGCTTTTTTTTTTCGTTTTCATTTTATCTCTCTCTCTCTGTGTCCTCTTTCCTACCCCTATTTCCACACCCCTGTGCAGCGTAGCAAACCGGTCACTAGCGCCAGGTTAACCTCCCTGCGTTTCCATTTCATCTATTCCTCTCTCTCTATCTCAATGATGAAGTTACAGAGCCAATTGCAGATTCAGAGCAGCAGAGAATTGATATTCATTTCTCAAAGAAAAGAATCCTATAGCAAATAATAAAATGGTGATACGTCGAGTTAACATCAGGATAAGAGAGCATGACAGGTGAATAAGTCAAAATCTCCTTGCCTGATCCGTGCCACTACCTGTCCTTCAATGGTCAACAACATGCTCCGCAAGTGTTTCAGCTAGTTCAGTGACAGGCCGCTCACACAAGAAACGCTCCTGGGACCTTGACTTAAGTAGACTTCCCGACACAATGCCTCAAAAGCCCCATTGCACCTTTTGAAGGCCACTGGACTACATGAATGTCCGAGACTGTAAGTGTGCGTTCTTTCTCGGAGTAACTTCACTGGCTGTCTCTTTAGTGCCTTTGGAATCTTTTGATCCTTTGTCTGTTGCATTCTTGCCTCTTTAGCCTTTTGCAATAGTAGGGCAGGCAGCGGAACTGCTTTGCCTAACCTCTCTGCCTTTGTTTCACTTTATCGCTGTCTGTAGCCAGTTTGGGTTTTAAACTAAACGTAAAAAAATGAAAAGGAAGAAATGCACTATAAAAAGGATAGGCATGGCACATCTCGCCATATAAAGAAGAATGCATGCATGGGCAACAAGTGGTATAAGAATAATGTTACAGAGGCACGTAAGTCTCCTTACATGCATTGATTGCAAGAGCAAGGCGTGTCTGGGCGTGTAAACGATATCGACGTCCACACTATTTCGATGTCCATGTCACGTGAAATAGTCACATGACATCATCACTTGGTCGAGGGCTCGAATTGGGTAAATTCAATTTTCGAACCTCATGTGACATTGTGACGTGACTTGGTCATGCGATCTCGTAACTTTAGGTTCTTACGTAGTCCCGTGACTACGTCATATGACGTCATCGCTTGGTCACGCGCTCCTATTGGGTCAACTCAATTTTCGAATTCGGCGCCAAGACTCACGTGACGTCCTAACTTGGTCACGTGAGTTTTGTTGTCATCAAATGTTAACGCCGACGCTCGCCGGACGCTCGCCAAATTTTCCGCTTCATGGGGCATTTAATGATCTCGCATTAAAAGTTAATGTGCCGTCATTATGTGCTTTGGTGTTTGCTAATATGCTGTGCTTTGGTTTATTTTTGTGGCTTTGCTCGTACGTGGCTTGTTCCTGCAATGTAGTTCACTTGTACTTGCGATGGCGGCTACTTTGTCTCTTTCTCTGCTCTTTGTGTCATGTGCGCTGCCACTAGGTTACTAAAATGTAGATACCACGTCGGCCGGCAGCTCTCGATTATTCAGCAAGAAAAGCAAAGCAAGCACGAGAAGTCATTCCGCGTATAGGGCGCATTATCATTCACATTGCATGAGGAGCACGCATAGCTCTTGCAACAATGCGTTCTGGTGATTCACAGGCGCCCATAAGCAGCCTGAGTAGACATCTCTCGTGAGACCTGCAGCATTGCAGCCAGCTGAGCAGTGCTCCACTATACTCTTCTCGACGCAGTCTACAGCAGTCGGATATTGGTGCCATCAATGCGGGCGAAGTGTCGAAGCACCTGTTCAGTGAACAAAGAATAACGCGCGAATCTTTCTTTGAACACAGCCCGCTAACTTTAGGATGTACTACAAAGCTCGACATTTTTTACCTTCGATGCTTTCTTTTTTTATTTCACTCAGTGGTCGTGGATAAATGCTGCTGTCAGGCCTTTAAGTGCAGTTGTTCCACACAACGATTGTGCATCACTCAATGCAAAAAAAGAAAAGAAAAAAAGAAGAGAAGAAGAAGCCAGCCGCAGCGAAGTATCTTGCAGTTGTGTGCGCGCGAAACTTCGTGGTACCAGCAAGGCCGAAAGCACGTCAAGCACAGATAGCGTAGACATTGGCTGAAGAAAGTTTCTGGTCGGAGCCTCGACGCGACGTCCCTTGTTTCCTTTCATTAGCGACGCCGCTCGCTTCGTTTGTCGCTTCGTTGCGCGAGGAGCACGTTAATCAGGAAGAGATGGATGAAGGTGATCCATAAGACAATGCGTGATGCTAGCTTGGGGCGTAGTTTGAATACTTCTCTTCTTTGGTACTTCGCTTTCGTGATTTCGGCGCATTCTGTTTGAAGAGTGTGGAAACGCAGGTGGCCGCAGTAAACATGACTGGTACGTATTAGCTTCGTTGTCGCATTTCCTTCGCATATGTTCCTCGTATTCTAGCTGCGTAAAATTTTATCTTGTTTGGTAGGGTCGAGTGTTCGAGAACCACAGCGATGTTATTTAACAGCCGAGATAACTTTTTTTTTGTAAAGTAGGACGTGAGTATGCTCACTGTCTGCAATTGCCTAATAATATGGAACTAAGGCAAACTGCCTGGTTAATTGCGAAGAATCCCGAGCAGGAATTGAAAAATCTTTCAGTTAGGAATTTTTAGTGGACCAATTTCCAATGGATGCTAAGAAGTTTATAAAAGGGCACCCGAAATCACTGCCTGTCTAGAAAAGAGCCCAAGCATGAGGGCACCCAATCCATCGCCCCTCCCCCCCCCTCCCCACACACACATATCGAATTAAAAAAATCTCACAAAGTTATTGTTCTGCGTATATGCGTCGTGTCGCTGACGCAATTACTTGGGTACGCTAAACTGTTTGTAACCTGAATTCTAAAATTTGTTATCACTTATACTGGTCTTCTTCAAGGCAACCTCTACACAGCGTGAGCGAAGTTTGGCGTGGCGTGCACATCACAGCAATTAATTCCGCACTATTTCACACCAGGTACATTCTGTTGTGCATCCAAGAGCCTTAGGAGGGCGGTTTACAAATATAGCAAAATTTCGTGTCCCTGTTTATTTAAAGAGGCATATTGTTTTCAGACGTCCCCGCAGTGTAAACTTAGTTATTTCGAAGTTGTAATGCAGCGTTTTTAAGTGCCCGAAAGCACAAGCTGGTCAACAAGGTTAGACCTTGTGAATATTATTAAAACATAGTCACAGTTGCGACCTACAGCGTGAACCGAAATTTGAGCGAGTACTGAATTGTTCAATTTTGTGTAAAAGATGACCGATACATGTATCAATAGAAATCTATCAAATAAACGTCAATTTTACTTGGCAGACATCGTTGCATATCTCATGTGTAGTCAATGTTCGAGTATTAATACAATGTGAATACTAACTTAGAATATACAAACTGGGAACGCTGAGACATTCCATACAGCAGGCGTGTTGTCAACAGTAAGAAATCTGCCCAGGGAAGGACACTGCGTCTTTGCGTCTTTTAGTAAATGGCTTAGATATGGCTGTGACAGCAGGTATACAAAGTAAATACGGCAACAAGCAGCTGCGAAAACAGCTCAATTTTGATGGCAAGAATTGTTTTCAGAAGCACTCTTTAGTGGCCAAGCGGGGAGTTGTTCGTCGAGGAGAAAAACTGAGTGAAATCGCTTCGCTACGCTGCTTCTTTTTTCCTTTCTTGGAACAGAGCGGTAATTACCACGAACAATTGTCGAAGAGCAACTAATTAAAACGTCTCCGAAGCGAATGCGTCTTTGCGCCTGACGTCCTCTTAAGTGCCTGTCGGCCAGCGGTAATGAATAATTACCCACACTCGCACACACACGCACACAGTGTGCTCGCGACGCTGCGCAGGAAAGTTAGTGTGCATTTGACTGAGTGAGTTTCCGGGCTTCGCAAGCGAAGAACGGCAGAAGAAGCTTGTCAGCGTGAAGAATGGGTGCTAATATCTTCGGAAAAGGCGCGTTCGGCTTTGCTTCTTGCTACGAATGCGGAAACATCGGGCAGGCAGAGTGGTTAAAGAGCACACCTTCTACCCCCGTTGAATGCGTAGCGGATGATGGATATTAAAAAGCCCGGCTCCTTCAGCCAGGCAAGATGTTGAGATCACTCTCTGTACAGTTTGCTTGCCAGTCGGCTATATACTGTGAAGCTGAACTCGATTAATTCTGCTTTTCGGTTAATTCGAACGCGCGGGAAAGTGCAGGCGACGAGTATGCTATGGAAGAAAAACTCGTTTAGTTCAAACGCCAATTAAGGCGCGCCTTTCGTTTAAATAGACTCCGACCGGCGTCCCATCGTGCGCTCCATGGTTCGTAAAGGCTTGAAAACACAATTAAAGAGGCGGCGCGGATGCTTGGATAAATGGCGAAAGTGACGGCAGAAACCTGCCCTGCAGTGATGATGATATTTAGAGCCGTGGCCAATGTCTCTTTTGAGGATTTCGTCAGCGCCAGCGACCGTTTCGAGGTCTGTGGACCACTGACAGAAAAGACATGTGCAGTTTTGTAATACTGTACAGACTGTAACAGACTGATTTGAAATAAAGAAATGAGTTAATCTGTTTTGCCGACGTTTGTAAATTCGATCTTACGGATAACGCGGACAAGTCTTGCTGCCCTGCAAGGGTCAAATTAGCGGAGTTCGACTGCCTACACTTAAAAGTACGCGTCAGAAGGAACGAAATGAGCTCTGACGTGCAACGGTGCTTTCCTGTTAGGCTGCCTGCAACATCAACCACGCAATCAGTAAAATAAACCCAAGAGAAGAAAAATTACACCATCTCCCGCTAAAGGGGACCATGAGGCGATGCGAAGCCGGAGCACTTGCACGATCGCGTTCCGTTGGCGTTCTTCGGGCATGCTACCGACCTCGCGTCGTGGAACGCGAAGAGGAACGCTACGCGCGTCGTGTCTTCCCTCTAGCCTGGCCGTTAATTCTCACAGGGCGAGCGAGGAACGCGGTCGACAGGCGCGCGAGAGGGGGGGGGGAGCGTAGGAGAGGAGACAGAGGGGGAGGGGACGCGCATGCGCTGGCGCTCATCGCGGCGTCGCGCAGGAGAGAATGAGGCGCGCGAGAGGGTTGGGAGCGTAGGAGAGGAGAGGAGGGGGAGGAGGATGCGCATGCGCAGTAAGGGTGGTCACGCCGCACACCACACCACCACCACTGGATTAAACTCCGCCATAAGATGCTTCGCATCTAAAAGATATATGACGCGGTTGCCATTCAGTGAAGCCAGAGAAACGACTTAGAGGAAGGCCCACAAGGTCCAGAACACGCGACGCACTCAGTGCGTCACTGACACTGGCGGGAGCTTTCTTTTTATTTTTTCGTAAACATTGCAAATGATAAAGACGGAAGAAACAGCAGCGCTCGAGCATGGCTATATATAACTACTACGTCGCACTCGCCAGGAATGTTGCGTTTATTTGTGCGTGAGGGCACGCTGCAGACGGCATCCACCCGAATTTGGAATATAGAGCACGGTATTACAGTACTGATCGCCTTATTTCATTCAGTTCCTTTGATAATCTGTCTTGGGCTTGCCGCACCTGCGCAGAACTGCAGATAGTCATGAAGTGCCGTTCGTTGTGGTTCATACAAGAGAGAAGCGGGAGAAGAGTGATGGAACAGAAGCGCAGACAGATAGAACAAAAAGCAAGACACACAACAGGCTTACCACAAGCAGCCTCTAGTTGGCCATACTGAAGGGAGAGCAATTAAATGAGGCATCAGTGGTTAGCTGGAAAGAAGAACCCGATTCGTCGCAACGAACTCAAGATATACCAGCAATAGGAAGAGTAAACGCCAAGGAATATATTTCATAAGGAAAAATGAAGATAAAGCCAGGCATATAAATGCCAAGAAGACGTAAGCTCGTTATAAACAGGTACATACTGTTTCTTTTTTTTAAAAAAATATGGACACGATATACGTCTAGCGAGAAACTTGAGGCTCGAGAGTGGCCAAATAAATAACACTTAGATGTAAATATTTTAGGCGTACTCCAGGAAAGTCTAACGAGGCGCGCATTTTTTTTTTTTGTTCTTTGGGCTTACTTTTTGAAAATCTCCGGAAGCCCACCACATAGCATTTCAGGGTGCGTTGGCCGCCAGTGTGCCAGATTGTAGCTCTTCGCTTATTGGAGCTGTATAGGCTTGTCGTGATTTCAGAGGAGTTGATACTTTGCAACAATAAGCATTTGGGTTCCCAGGAAACGGTGGTCAGAAGCTCCGGGTTGCTTTACTGAGCGCCCTCATAGATGTTTATTACTTACTGGCTGCTAACTGCGCTGCTTGTACCCAGATCATGATCTCCCATATAGACTAAGCATGTATTGCTAGCGCGAAAATGTGCGCCGGCCTATGTACTAGCATTAATGATCATTTCACCGCGACATCAACTAAAAATATGACACTTGCTCTTTTTTTTTTGTCCCCGTCACCGCCGTAATTACGATGTCATCTCAGTTGCTGGAACCATTTGCGCATACATCTTTGGGCACGCGCTGCTTTCACCTGACAACATTGAAAAACGGCCGCATGCTTCCGCGTACGCTAACAGAGATATTTACCGAGCTCCACGGAAATATTCGACTGCTCGATAAATCGGTTCGTTAATTCTTGGGCACGCGCACTCGCCACGGTGACTGCATGCGTTCTGGCTGCGTCACAGTGAATAATACGCTCATTATTCGCCAGATTAGGGGGGCGTCCTCCTTTCGTCCCCGTCTGTGGCTGGCTGCTTGCTCCTTGCGTGAGGTGTCGCGCGAAGACGCGCCTCGATAAGCAGAAGGGCCGGCAATTTGTATCCCCCCCCCCCCCCCCGTCTCTCGCGCTTCTGCGCGAAAGCCTCTTGTTGGCAGCGTGCCCATATTGCGCAGCCGCTGTATACCGGCCTCCCCTTTGTCGCTGGACGCCCGTCTGTCGCGCACAAAACACTGGCGGTGGCGCGCACACGAGTGGAACGACAGTCCTCTCTCGTGCGGAGCGCGAATCGGTGCTGCGCAAGTCGCTCCGAAGAGGGATGACGCAAACAATGGGTTGCGAAAGGCAGCGCGGCGTACAACACACGAGCCGTGTATTGTAACGATTAATTTTATCTGGCTCTCTCCTAAAGATGTGTCGCGCCGCCGAGTGGCCGATCGCGACGATAGCGGTGGTTCGGCCGAGTTCGGCGTTGCGCGATCAGGCCACGACGAATGATGAAAAACGATGGGAAATTGATCGTCACGAAATATGGCCCCAGGGCACGAAACACTTCAATATTAATCGAGACTGCGTGTGGTTGGTGGACCCGAAGGATAAAGGTACATGTAAACTAAATGGTAAAAAATTTTCTGCTTCATTGACGCCAGTGGAGAAGAGACTCGTAGCGAAGCACTCAAGTTTCGCTGAGGGAAACATTTTTTTTCTTCTTAGAATAGAAACTTGTAATTCTGGCCGTTGTCCGGGTGTAGAGCGTTGTGTATGAAGCCGCGCGGTTAGGTACGGTGTTCGAGCTTAAGATTAAGCTCTAGCCGGCAGAACACCCCTCCTTCCTATGGTACATGTAAGAAAGAAAAGCTCCCCCTGAATCATAGAACCAATTTGAATTAACATTATTGTTAAAAAAGGTAAAACTGCGCTGATAAATACAATAAAATTACTGACTGAGTGGCCAGTGCCTGTATCTTAAAAAAAGACAGCCTAAAATTGTAAACGTTCAGAAACGCATCACATCGAGTTAAGAACTCTATAATTATGCAAAATCAGCTGTCCCCATGCACAAAGGTGCACGGACGAGAGTTGACGCAGTCAAAGCAGTCTTGACCATCAATGTTTTTTAACGCTGGCGCAGTGCTAGACACCGAAAGTTACTAAGTCCAGTGTAGCCAGGTCATTAAATCGAAATCAAAAGCTACAGATTCATAAGATCAATCACCACGAAACTGTGTAAGCAAACAGTAATGGCGAAGGCAGCCGACTGAAAACACGGAGATATTAGGAACCTTTATAAATTAAGCTCCCGGTTCAAGAAAATTTATCAGTTAAACATAACTAATTTCGTTTCAATTGCCATATGGGTTGACGAAGGGGTGCATTTGTGCCTTCCACATCTGTTTGACAGCGCATTCAAACTTGGGCCACGCGCTAAGTTCTTCTCCTAACGTACGTTTCCCGATACATACAAAGAGGCCTCGTTCCCCGAGGCAGTGACGTGACGCCGGTGAGCACAATTTGGTGTGGCGAAGCGGCCAATCACGAAGGGAGTAAGCCTGATGACCGTCGTTCTTCTGTGTCTATCACCTCTCGCACACCATTGTTACAGGTCTTGAGCTCTACTGGCTAAAAGTGATGGACCTAAATATTCTCAGCGTTGAGCAGTATTTAGAACCTTTCCAATTTTCGCACACGCTGCAAATTTTTTCAGAATGTGCGCCAGATGCTAGAATGCGAATTCATAATGATCTGAATTTGTCGCCTTAGCAATACCATGTCCACCAGAGAGGAAAAACCGGCTTGTCAAGGTGGTTTAACGCAAGTCTTTAGAACAGGCACAGTGAAGCGCATGCACCGTGTGATTCGCCCTCAGCGCATGCGTGAGAAGTTGTTGGTGAAGGGCAGGAGGATGCGCACATAATTTATACCTGTCAGAGAGCAGGCACCAAGCACCTCACAGCACGGACCTCCGTGATGCAGACAAGCCTTTCACACTTCATCGCTATTTGTGCTTTAGAGGTAATGAGTATGCACCAGAAGAAGATTCGAACGCCGCTGGCAATCACACAACGTTGCTTACTCTAATGACGCCTACTTGTATTGAAACTGCATGTTCAAGCACTTAACTACATACACTTCCAAGTATCGTCCTGCACTCACTGACTGTCGAGACGGTCGAATAAATCGCTTCTATATATTTATTTACGAGATAAAAGGCGAGTCGCGCATATACGTCAAAAGGAAAGTCTCAATGGCGGCTCTTCAGGAGAGATGTGCCGGAGGAAAGCGATAGGACAAAGAGAGCGTTCTCGGGCGGCAAGCGATGCCCGCCGCCACGGAAGTTGGGAGTTGGGAGGTGCGGGGGAAAATTTCTTGGACGGGCACTTCCGTTCGCGCTCGTCCCGAGCGACCGTTGTTTGCGGCAAGCAGGCCGCTTTATCTTTGGCCGCGAACGCTCCCGACGCCCCTATAGTGTCACGTCGCGCGGCCATCAAGCGAGCGGGAGCGGGGGACGCTGAAGCTGTCCGCTGGTCTCGGCCATTTCTTATGCGCGCTTTGAGAGGTCATTTGCTCGACAGTTCTCGGTGCCACGTGACACGGTGAAAAGCATCGATAAGGTGCATGCCGTACAGTGGCGCAGAAAAGATCAATACTGCCTCGTGCCTTCCACGAGTGTTTCTTTTCTGCGTATACAACGTATGTTCACCGCGGGCGGTAAAAAAAGGCAAAACGAAGACGGTGCACTTGCCATCTCTCTGCCGTGCATGCCTATACTTTATGACAGTTGCGCGTTGATACTTTTGGAGCTCCTCCGGGCAAATTGGAATGCGCGACTGCGCGCACATAGCTGACGCGTTCGCTCCACAGTGTCGTCTTTCGAAATTCCACACCGTTCGCTTATTGGACGCATCGCGAGCGATCACTCTGAGAGGCTCTGCTTTGCCTGCCGTTAAGAAGCGCGCACAAGCTCCTGCCACCCCGAAAAGCCCGTGCTGCGACATATGTGCCTCTGTGGAATCAGTGGAGAGCACTTGGATAGACTGCAAATGACAGTGAAGAAAGAGCAGCAGGTAAATATCATAACACTGTATAGAAATTCTTATAAAACCTTTTCTAATGTCTAGGACATGTCTTTGGAAGTATCAATCAGAGCAGCGTCAAACCCTATAGATTTCTCGTCAGCTTATCTTGAAAGAGTTGGCTGCCTTTGAAAACTGTAGTCGTCATTTGGATTCAAGCGATTTAAGGAATCAACATCGAGATCAAGACGAGAAGTAATATTTGTGTTGTGTTGTTTACACTTTCCATAATCTTTTGTCCCGCTTCTTGTAGATTTTTTTTCTTCTTCTTTGTCTTGTATTTTTTTCTTAGCAGGGTGCATTTAGGTAAATACTTCACGCCAGCAAGCCTCGCTGTTTTCTGAGAAAGAGATATCTCTTTTTGTGATATCCTTAAGCTGTTCAGTTAAATCTCGAATGTACTGCTGTGCTACCAATTTGATCATTTAGTGCACCTAAGTACGTGACATTATTGGTAAAAAATATGGCCGTCGTCTAGCTGGTAGAAGCTATGATATGTTCATATATAAAGTTACCCACTATCGCTTTAAATCTTTCCTCTCTGCAATTAGAAAAACAAACAAACAATAACTCGTCCTTTTATCATTCCTATATATGTAGCTGTCCTTTTAAGGTGCACTTTAAGAACTCCAGGTGGTCGGAATTCCGGAGCCCTCCACTACGGCGTCTCTCATAATCATATGGCGATTTTGGGACGTTAAACCATAACAATTATTATTAGGAGCTCTCCTTTTACTTAGATTGAGGTGTCGGCAGCCGGACATCTAGACAGTTACAATGAAGCCCGCAGTAGCTCCTCTCTCTTCTATTTATTTAATTTACTCATTTATTTAATTAAAAATCAACCATCATCTGCATAATTGTCATCTTTAAATGGTATGCAAATGTACTTACTGAACGTGTTTCAAACGAAGTAGTGTCATAATTTTATTGCGCGTCAGCTGTGCTTGATGTGTTCGTAAAAATTTTTATTAAATAATGAGTGATAACCAAGGGTCTGCGAAAAGTGAAATTTCATCTCGAATCGAATTGGAATCGAATAGTGCGGAATAGTGGCCAAAAGTATGGAATATCGAATACAAAATATTTTATTGAAAATTGAAAGAAAGAACAAAGAAATGAAATCTGCTCACTTCCTCCAGCTCATAACTCGGTGAGTGACTGCTACCGAAAGATTACAAATTGTCATGCAGAAACACAAGCTGTTCCACGTGACCTGGCTTCAGGCTCTCTCGCCATGATGTTACGGTGTTTCCTGCAGTTGAAAACATGCGCTCACTGAGCGCCTCAGTAGCAGGGATGGCAAGGTATCGCAAAGCAATTTTGGCGATACTTGCATAAAGTTCAGCTCCATGCTCTTTCCACTATTTCAAAGGATCATCATTTCTTGGGATCACGGGCTCATTGAAGTATTTCGACAGTCTCCCAGACTGTTCCCTGGCCTTCTGTGCTGGAGCCATGACATGCGGAAATGACATAATCTGCTTTAAAATAAACATGCGCTCGCTTTTGAACCAGGATATCAGTGAAAGTTTTAACGAAAGGCCTACTGTAAGGACGTTAGCGTTAGTTTTAGCCACCCACCCTAACCAAGTTGCACCAGTGGCCTTTGCCGCGTTTTAGATATTCGTCCTGTCGAATTATTCGAAACTTCAAATACTAGCTATTCGAAAGTCGAATCGAATTACTCGATTAAGTATTATTCGATTCGAATTCGGAACTCGGATATTCGCACACCCCAAGTGATAACTGCCAGTATGAAAAAAATTAATAGAAGTGATCCGAAATGTTCATAGAGCGCGCACTAAACGAGGTGTCAGGGAGTGCGGCTTCTTGGACGTTGACGGGCCTTTGTCGGAACAGGTGAGGATTCCTCCACCGGTCTTGATTACCGCGCGCGTGCCAAGCATGCATGCTGCAGCATAGTGACGCGTATGCACCTCACCGTCCCAGGCACGCGGCGCCGTTTTGGCGTCGGCCTCGTGCTGATGGCCCTCGGTGCCACTGCGTAAATTATTAACCCGGTGCAGGCACGGGGAGTCCGGCAGGAAAGGGGTGACGACGCGCGCGCGGGAAGCTTTTTAACTCACCCTGCCAAGTGCGAAACAGGACGCAAATCAGCAGGCCAGCGCGCACTTCCGGCCTCATCCGGATTAATTGAAATAGGGGGGGGGGGGTGACCGGACGGTAGATCGTTTGCAGCATTACTGCGCAAGGCGCAACGCGCCGTGCGGGGACGCTGCCGGTATGGGACGCGGGCAGCTACTGAGGCCACTGCGGTTTTGACTACCATGCTTTGGCTTGTCGGCCATTTGCAGAGAAGAACGCCACGCTGCTTCCTTATTCGCCAGCGGTCGAGTTACCGGTTTTTCGTAAGTTCACTTTGCAATTGGCTGACAGCCGTCGCTAATGTTATGTAATGGCCAGCTTATCAAGATTGGCTGAATTTCGTCTTACGAACGAATATAACGTAAGATGCTTTTGTCAATTCGAGCCGAGGTCACTGCTTGGGAAAGCGGGTACTTGATGAGACTTTTGATTGGTTAGATACTCCCCGCGACACTGCCGCTGAGGGAGAACGACGTAAACAGGTCCCGTGAGTGCACAATGTGTCACGTGACGGCAGCGCTGCCGAGTGATAGTGTAAACGGCGGCGATAAGGAAGGACGCGATTCGAGACCGCCTTCTTCCCTTATGCTGTCTACCTGTAACTTGAGCTTCCTTGATTACTTCTTTTCTTCCTCTTCCCGCTTTCAGCCCCTCTATTAAAACGTAGATAAACGTTCAGACAATTTGGCTGACAAAGGCGGCATTTCGATTTCTTTCTCGGTATGGGACGCGGGCAGCTACTGAGGCCACTGCGGTTTTGACTACCATGCTTTGGCTTGTCGGCCATTTGCAGAGAAGAACGCCACGCTGCTTCCTTATATAGGGGACGGCAAAGATCGCCCGAGACTGCGCAGCAGTATAGCTTCGACCTTGGTAGGACATGTCAGGTAGTATTTTGGGCCAAACATCTTGAGACCGGACAGAACCTTTTAGATATCCAGAGATCAAATGAACACTAAAATAAAAGTTGGAGCTAGGAGAATTGATAAACTTGGCCAGCAATGCGTGAGCACTCGGCGCGCAACCGGCCACTTCAGCACAACAGGCAACCAAACCTCCAGAAATGGATCTATGGTCCACACCACCGGCCACTCCCATAGACTCCAAAGCTTATACAGAGAACTGTGTAACACATTTTGGTGACATTTAGGGCAAATCGGCGCAACAAAGAAACTCCTTAAATTTCCTTTTTACATCGAAGAAAGACATGCCATTTTTTTGCTGCAACTTATAGTAAGCACGCACATATTGTACGATGACTTCGCTCATATGCATATGTAGTACATATCGATGATCCGGTTTCTAATAAATGATCGCTGAAAAATGAGCACTCGTGCGGGTCTCCCCGTCTGTGCCAGTCTCAAATATGCTTGGCCTTAATGTCAGCTGACTACGGAGACAGACCAGAGACACGTCAAGGTGCCCTGCGTCGCCCAGACCCCTTCTGACCTTAAAAGCGCAATTATTGCTCGCGCAGGAACACCGGCCGATGCCGGCGCCGACCCGTCTGACTCGTATCGCCGGCGTCCACATGCCTCGCTCTTTCAAGAGCGCACCCGGACGCCGGTACACGCGCTGCCGCTTAATTGAAAAGGCAGACCCGTCGGCCAGTTCCAATTCCAGAGGAGTTGGACCGCCTTCAAGAAGAGCCGGCTTTATTTTTCTATTATTTAGGCACTTGTTCAGAGATAAACAGCGCTTCCATGCCTCAGACATCACAGAGACTATATAGGCTTTCCTTAATGCTTAAAGGGCCCCTCACCAGGTTTGGCAATTTTTAGCTGACGAGCGCAATGCATGCACTGGGCGTTCACGATCACGTCTGTCAAAATTTGCAACGCTACGCGCCGCGCAAAAGGGTCAAATTTCAAGGTGAACGCTGCTTGCCCTTGCTCTCGCGGGAGCGCGCTTTAGAGAATGAGGGGATGACGTACATGAGAAAATGGCCCTACGTAGATGGCACTGCTGTGACGTAGCTCCTCTACGTAGACGACTGTGCTCTGACGTCGCCAACAGCAGCACGTGACACTGCGATAATTATTTGTCACGACGTGTAGTTTGTGTGATTTGTTGTTTGAAAGGATGAATAAAACTTGAGAGCAATAATAAAACACACAAACGGAATGTCTGCGTTTTCTTTTTTCTTTTTTTTCTGCGAATCGCAGCGAGTTTCGAGACTAATCTACCTCCGTTTCGCACGCGTTCGTGTTCTCGCGCTTTGCGCATCGTGCAGACGCCACCCTTTACAACGAAACTAATTTTCTACCGCGTTCCAGCGCTCATTAGGCTCATTTATCCTCCCGCGTCTAACTAGATGTTCATGCGGCACACCGCTAGTCTCGCGTCCGTACAAATGTCGCAGCTTTCGTGCTCATTAATAGGTTTAAAGCCAAGTGATCGGCGAGGGCGCATTCGGCATAACTTGCAGAGATGAAGCGCAAAGAACGCCGCCACGGTACCGCTCGCGTCTCGGGGGCTCTGGCTGGTTCGGGCACGTTATGCGCTCGTGGCATTGTGTGCGCATGACGTGTTCGTGCGTATGCGTTATGTGATCCTCCCGCTCGCGTGCCGATGAGGGCAGGGAAGGGATTTGGCTTGCGAAGGCTACACGGGGCGAGCGGCAAGGGTTTGCAGCTCGCCTCCTCGCATCATGGTTTCGCGCCGCTACAAATTGTTGTTTTTCTCAGCTTCTAACGGACCGATTAGAAAAATTCTTGTGCCATAATGCTCTTTATTGGGCTCGCAACAACTTCCAATGTCTAACTAAAATTCGTTATGTCACCTGGTGAGGGGCCCTTTAACGAGAATTGGGAGGGGGGGAGGGGGGAGGGGGGAGGGGGGGCTCATTTCTAATGGTGTGTACGACCGTTTTGTGTTAGTGAAATCTCCTACAGTGTACATTTTCTTCAATGTGCTTTGCACGGCGTGTTACGTGAGGGTGACCAATGAAGAAGTGATTTCCGTTCCTAATATGAGTTCACAAGCACCGGCTACTTCGCAAAGGAAACAAAACTAAAGGCATGGAAAACATTGAGAAGAGCCAACTACCACTAAACAAGAATAAAGGAAGCCTTAAAAGAGAGGTGGTTGGCTGGTCTATTTGTTTTCTATGCACATAGCAGCCCAATGTAAGGAAAAATAACATCAGAGAAACATAAACTGTTTAACACGATTGCATTCAAGAGACAGCTTTAGGTTAGGTTAATAGACCAGACCTCTGAAGTAAGAAATCGTATACGAAGAGCGTATGCTCAATATGTTGGAAACAAAGCAAAAACGAAGGACAAGTGATAAGGACAACTTGAAATGCCAGCACGAGCCTGGCGTGACGTCAGTGGTATGACAGATAATGGTCGCGGCAAATTCAATTTTGGGTCCACATGAGTGTGAACGCCTCCTTTTCCTACGCAGAAAAAAAAAAAGAAGACACGCACGCACACACACGCACGCGTGCGCTTAAATACTTGAAAATACCCGAACGTGAGCGAAGGGACTGACACAATGGGTGCAGCCGTTTCGAGCGAAAGCGAAAAACAACCTTTTTATCACGCTTATCAACCAAGGCCATACACGTAGAATTTGCAGACAGTTATTTCATTGTGCAAATCTATCTAGCTCTTCTCGTTAGTTTACACTTAACTTAGTTTAGCGTGAAACCGATTTGTGCTATTTCGTAAGCTTCATAAAAGAATATGGTAAGCGATAACAGGGCGACGAGGAGAAAGACGGGCATAAAACAGTGCGCATCAAACTAGTTTAGTGCCGGTTTTGGGGCTCCGTTTTATATGCCTGCGCAATAAACTGCGGACAGAGGAGGCCATGAAAACAGTGGCACGTAAGGACTGAATCCAACTATAAAAAACTCTGAGGAGACACTTTTAGTCGAAAATACGCTTCCGTGAAGGCATCACGGAGCGAAGAACGCTCTTTAAATGCAGTCCCTGATGGTAACTCGAACATCGATATATTTCGTTGTGTACTTTGGGAACAAATATCTTCGTTACAGGCGCATAATTTTGGAATTATTTGTGCTTACATGTGCTGCAAGGTTTTCATTTTTTTTTTCAGTGCTGCCTGCTTTCAGCAGTGTTCCAGGGAAGCACAGGCACTTATATTTTGTGCAAGTGCAGTACTGTGCTACTAGTGATGGGAGCGGCCGGCCCCCGTCACGCTGTTTAGTTGAGCAGCCTTTGTGCAGTTGCTCCTTCCTTTGTACGATTTTAAAAAATAATTTAATGTTTTTTAGACGGACAGAACGAGCTATTTAAGAGTACTTCGTCGGAAATGAAAGTATGACACATTTGCATCCAAGCCCACTTACAGCACTCCATACTCGTTCTTAAGATTTATGTATACTGTTCGAAGTAATCCTTCGAATCACATTACTGCTCGTTCAAGAGTGTCATTGTTCGTACAGCTGTATGCTTGTTTTATTATCCTAGACAGCAACAAGGTCTGATGATCCGTGTCGTGAAAAGTTGCAGCGATCACCTCGAGCGTGGCTACGTGAGCAGGGTTATGTCGCAAGTATTCTATTCCGCTACAAGTGGCCCCTTTGTTCTGTTGTCTCGCATGAAAGACGTCGTTGTTTCCTCAATAATTTAACCTTTGACACGCAACAAAATGTTGATTGCGAAAGGCATTATTTGTATTGATTGCATTCTCAGGAAGCCAGCGGGGCTTCTGTATACCCTCTCGTGCGGCGCCATCGAAGATAAGAGGAGGAACTGCAAAGAAAAAAAAAAGAATGTAGGGACGGATATATCCAATTGTTCCCACATTTTAAAGAAAACGGATTACATCAAGTCGCGTGGTTCTCAAAGGTACGCAGGAGAGCGAATGCCACGAGGCAAAGAAAAAAAATTAAAAAGAAGAAAAAGGAAGAGAAAGACAGAGGCGCGGAACGCACCGCGAAATTGCGGCCGTTAAATGATTTTTTATCATTTGTTCCCGAGGCGCTTCTGGGTCGTTAATAAGCGGAACAGGCTGAGCCAAACAAAATGGCGTGCCACCGCCCCGCATTCCCGCGTCCTTCCTCGCCATCCTCCTTTCCATCGCGGGCACGTAAAGCGGTCGTGCTCGTCAGGCATTTCGGCCGGCCTGGGTAGCGTGGTAGCCGGCCCCGGAGAGGGGGGCGCAAAACAAGGCCGACGGTGGGCGTGGTTCCCTTTCTACGCAAGCTTAAAGTCGAGCACGCCCGCAGTCCCGCTCATTTAGGGAAACGGGAGACTGCGAGCGAGAGGGAGGGAAACTCACGAGGCCGTCAGCGAGGAGCGGAACGATGCAAGCCGAGCACGTGTCGACGGAGTAAAAAAAAAAAAAAAAAAAAGAGAAAGTGCCCGGTTCGCGGTGCCCGCTGCAAATATTTGCCCGACCGTCACAAGTCGGCGGCTTCTGGCGGCAAACATTGTGTTTCCTCCCAAATAGCTCCTGTTCGGGCCATTGTTTCAAAAGGCACGCCGCCTCCACGCTCCCCGCGGCCTCTCTTTTCCTTTCTATATCACGCGCCTACTGTACGTCGAGGCTCTTGTTTCGCCGTCCGCCAACTGGTCAACTGGCTAGTGTGACGGCCGTGTACTCGGTGCTTCTTTGTCCTTTATTCCCTCTTGGCCTCAGCGACGTGTCCGATGCGCTTGAAAGAAACAAACGGTGTTAGGAAGGCCACTCGACACTTCCCCGTTTTCTTTTTCGTAATCTGAGAGACCCGTACTTACTAAAAAAAGTAAAACAATAATATGCGTATCTAGCACATATTTAAGGTTTACCATTTGAAGGTGAAGCTTGTGTCACGCATAATGAGTTTATAAGAATGTCACTGGCGCCTCTATAGGTAATTACAAAGTTTTTTTTTTACATGCATTCCTTTTCCCCCAGCGCAGCGTAGCAAACAGGACGCTCGTCTGGTTGACCTCCCTGACTTTCCTTTCCCTCGTCTCTCTCTCTCTCTTTTCTTTATTAGTTCACACACACCATTACCAAGTGTAAGTTCTCCTACTCAACATATTTCCCTTATATGAGCGCAACCCCGGGCACGCATAAAAAGGAAGCGTTAATCTCCTTAGATGTCGCAACGTATACAGCGAAAGAACCAGTGAAGATGTCTCGGCGGCATGATCCAAGAACCCGTGTTTTAATATCAATTCCTTCGTGTTGACTGCGATTGCTTCGTCTCTACGTCATCTAGTTATTGCGTTGAGCGTAAAACAAACGTCCACAGACGTTGTTATGGATCTCGGATCCATAACAACGTTCACTTTTCAGCATATGAATAGACCTTTTGAAACCTTGGTTGTAAATCTTAGTCATTGGTGCAATGCGACGCTCACAAATGCGTGCGGCATTGTTTCACGCTGTTGTACTACATACACATCCAATTTATGTGATGTATTGTATACGCTGTCACAACAAAGCACAACATGCAAGAGAAAAAAGGACAAAGCTCTGCTTGAATGGCACCGACTGTTTGTTGCTACCAGTCGTGTATCTTAATAGTTCTAGTTAATGCGCATGCCTCCATACATACTAATAGAAATGGTGTACAGGCGCGCATAGAGATGCCCTAATCAGTTGTTTCGAACGATCTAACGTTTTGTGTTATTTTTTATATATTGCGTGAAAGATAAGGTCGTCGGTATATTACGTCCCACGTGTGCAGTTTTCGACGAGGAAAGCCGCAGTTGGGTTTATGGCTTAATATTGGCCACCTGGGAATCTCTAACGTTATAGCCAGCGAACCACAACAGCGGGTAAGAGCGTCAAAGCGGAGACTTTGTAATCGAGATAAATGCCTCCGAACACCGATTATGCGCAGCACTTAGCGCTATAATTTATTGGAATAAAACTAACAAATTGTTTATAAATTATAACCAACTTCTTCACTAGGATGAACAACGAACACAAACGCAAAGTTGGTTTATTTTGAGTTGAGCCGCGTGGCTGTTAAAGAAAAAAAAAAAGAGAGAAAATGTTTTCCGCATTTATACACGTATACGGACCCGCTTAAGTATGTAGAAGTACTCGTATGTGCAGCTACGACAGCACTTGAACGTTGGGATCATCAAGTATGGCTTGATTTTAATGTTTTCCTTCCTTGGTTACTTCCTTTTTTTTTTTTTTTTGGTAAAATACGCAGCCAACCAAAATTTTCTTTAGCCGACAGAAAAGCAACTGCGCTACCCAAAGAAGCCAGTAAAAGGCGCTTTCGCTGCACCTTCTTCCACAGTTGCGTTCTCGGTTGCCTGAAAGATATACGACATCCGAGGAGAGAGGTTGTTATCATTCGGAGGCGTATGATGTCGAGCGAAATCACGGAAACGTAGAAAAAAGAAAGAAGGTGGAACGAGAGAGCGCCTTCTTCATAACGGGAACATGGATCTATATCCAATGGTTGCTCACTGGCATACTTTTATTTATCTTTCCACTGCATGTCTACTGGCTACGACGTCGACGTTTATTTTCTTTTCGTGCATTTTCCTTTCCGACGCCTTGGGCTCGGCGGCTTTCGCATCGCTGCCTCATCTGGCAACGACCTAGTTCCCTGATTCCGGTGAGCACGGTCAGCGGACCGTGCGGACCTCGTTATTTTCACGGTCGCAGTAACCAAAATCGATCCCAGCTTTTCTTTACATTCTTTCTTTTCGTTGTAAGAAAAATATATATCATGGTCAGAACAGCACCGCCTAACTTAAGCTTTATATTTTGGTGAAGTGATTGCGTACGCCAAGAAAAAAAAAAAACATGTGGCTTTCCAATTATTATACAAGCTATGGAGTATATCTAGGTTGCTCGTAGCTTTAACGTGAGCCTTCCGCGCATTTAGACTGCTCTGTGAGCTCCAAGGAGAAAGCGTAAGCGTAAGAAAAGCGCTATGAATAGTGCAGCGCAAGTTTGTTGCGGTGAAATTTCACGTTTCTTCGTTATCGTTCAGATTGCGATTCCATCGGCCGCTAGTGTCCCTGGGGCACAGAATTTCGTGTAACGAAGGATGTGAAACAACAAGTTTGTCCTTTGAGCTGAATTAGGGATATAGCGTGTGCGACTGTAAAATTATCCGTCATTACGGCAAATCATAATGACGGAACAGCTGCTGAGTACACTGAGAATAAGATGAAAGCCACATGCGCCGCAAGTCTTCCTGCCAAGGTTTTCGTAAGAGCACCAAGCATTAAGCCTTGCTGTACGATTAAAACTGAAAACTGAGCAGGCATGCAAACAGAATGCTTTAAGGGTGATGGCAGAGCACAAAGACAACATCAGCGGAAAAGATCAGCAAGTGCAACTCCCAAGGGCATATTGCAGCAGGGAAGTTTCTTCAGTGTGCAGGCACGGTGGTGCGCAGAGCAACATTTCAACGCGACAGCGCTAAAGAGCTCGTTTCGCAGAAATTCCGGTGTCGGCGTCGGTGACAGCGTCGTTGCTTGAGAGCGAAAAATCATCACCTTGTCCTTGACCAAAAAAATGAGAAAGATGCCCATAAAATAAATTATAAATGTCTTAATAGAACCTAGGCCGTCTGCGTGGCAAGCAGGTGTACTACCACAGAGCTACGCTATTTCTTGAGACTGCTTTGACAAAAAAAAAAAAAAAAAAAAAAACATTATATGAATGTCATGTACAGTGGAAGGAGTCTCCTTACGCATGTAATATTGCGTGGCAGAAGCGTATAATCGTGCCAGGCGTCAGAACATGTGAATAGCGCGGCGAGTGGGTGTCTGAAAGGCTCACCCATTACAAAGCGGTCAAACATATTTAATCATAATCATCAGAAAAAGCATCAACAAAGTGAACAGCTGCGTAGGTTCGCATGTTGCCTTACGGACGTCTAGTGGGCCCTTCGCTGATTGGCAAAAAGAATAATTATGGCGTAGTGGGCACTTAACAATTGTACTTGCAGTAGGCATTCTAGGATACTTTGAAACGGCCAATGTTACGAGCACAGTCATTCGTTTCCTCACGACACGGTTGAGACATGCGCCGAGATCCGAAGCCAGGCTAGCAATTTGGTGGAAGAACAACCATCATATACACCATATAGGACCTAATATAACCGCCCACAATATGACCAACAGCGAATTCATCTTTGAGATAAGTCATTTGGGCAAACGTGATTCTTCTATTGAGCAAGTAGTTGGACCGTGGTCATGCCGCGCTAAACAAACCTTAAGGACCTTACGGGATTTCCTTGCAGATAGTAATTGAATTAATTTGACTTGATGCGTAGACTTTGTGAGCCCCATATATATCCTGAGTTTGACGTCTGCTGACCTGCACACCAAATATTTGGGTGTCGCACTATACACGCTTTTTTTCGGGCTCTTTATTCAAACACGACAAATGGCTCCGCATTCTTCTGCGGCACCTTTTTACAATCGACAGATCTGCGATGCGTGAGCGACTTCCAAGCGACTGCTGCGCGCCGCTAGCAAATGCATGGCAACGCTGTCGCTCCGTCGTAACAGCGGCCGCCTCTTATTTATTTTTTTTTTCTTGGGGGGGGGGGGGGGGGGACGGTGCGATCGACGACACGGACATTATACACTGGAATTGGTGATGTCACCTTGTCTCGTGGTGTTGACGCAATCATCTGCACTCACTTCCTTCTAGCTCCTTCCCCTCCTCTCCTTCACCCTTGCATAATTTTCTTCTCACACGTTTTAAGAGCGAAGCTGTTTCGCAAATCGTTCCTTGTCCGGCGAACCAAGAAACTATCATCATCAAAACGGGTATGTGCCACAGAAACGGCGGCGAGCCGAAGACCCCGAGTACGTAAAACGAGAGAATACTAGGGAACCGGAAAGGCAACGGCGGCTGCGAGAAGACCCCTAAGCGATGGAATACTTACGCCAACGACGATCGCCCGTAGATCTATGAGAGGTGCGAATGCTTGGTTTCAGCGCGAGTTTCTGTCTCTGGAGTTTAAACATCCGTGTCGTGTCTGTGACTGTCTGTGGTTTAACGCCAACCTCTCTGCTCTGAGAATCAACGCAGAAACAACCTAGTATCACCTTGCTAAAGCCTAGCTACTACCTAGAAGCAACCTAGAAACAACCTGCATCACCTAGCTAAGGCCTAGAAACAACCTAGAAGCAACCAGATTAGTCTTCAGAATCGTCCAGTTTCGCTGTTTCAAGCCTTGCGCGGCTTAGTGCAAGCTTCGCTTGATCTCCCCCCCCCCCCTTCCTCTCTTCTCTCTGTTTTCGGCGATAACCCACACCGCCACGCGCATTTGAATGGCTCGTAGCAATGCTACCGCATTAAACGAACACTGCAGTTAAACTTATGGTAAAGAGCAGTTTTCGTCTGAATCGGCGACCGAATGCTCATCTCAAGCAGCATACATGTATCTCCATACGAGGCGTACCACAAGCGTTGATGCTGGCGCTCGTCCGGGTCGGTAATTTTGCCTTCTGTGTCTGTATTGGTCTTGGCGCCTAGTAATAACGAACGCATGCACGCGTAACACTGCCTATGCGTTACCTTAATCATCCGCCTCCACTTCGAGTTGCCACCGAGTCACCCAACCAGGCAAGAGCTTATGTCGAGTCCACGCGTACTGCATATATACGAAACAAGAGACGCGACCAACATCCGAGTGCCGCCATAACTAAGGCGGAGCAACGGAGAAACGGCAAAAGATCGGAGAACGCTTGGTCTGTGCAGGGAGAGGCAGACGTGGAGGCTCCGTAATACTTGTTGCCGGCGAGTTGCGTCGCAGAAAATCGAGTTTGGCCGGGCTAGATTTCATCAGCCGCGCGCAAACAACTCCGGGCCGGTCGCGGCGAGCTTCGTCAATTACAGCCTCGCTTGGGAGGGAGCACAAGGCTACGCGGCCAAAAAAGAAAAGAAAAGAAAAATAGAGAGGGAGCTAGGTTGGACTGTTCGCCTGATCAGGAGAATGCGACAAGAGCGAAAGCGAAGGCAATCTACGCGCAGCCTTCTTACGTTTAGTTTACTCGCTCAACACAAGAAGAAACGAGAAAGAAAACAGGCGTCGTGTGAAAACTGGCATCGCTTCTTTGCTGGACGTTGTATAAGCCTGCGTCCTTCTGCACCGGGCGCCCACGGAACTTCAGGTCGATTGTGGATAAAAAAAGAAGAGATAAGTAATGTCGATAACTTGGTCGACTGAAGAAGGTCGTTGTAGGTCGTGTAATTTGAAAGCTTTCTTAGAAATCCCATACGCCTGTACATACTACATCATAACTTTCCTAGTTGGTCAAAGTGGAGCATACTATCAAAAGAGGGAGTGAAAGAGAAAAGAACAATCCCCTTGGTCCTGTGCGATATAGAATACGTTCTAAAAAAGATGCCCCCACCTCCCCGAAGGGAATCGTGAGGAAATGCGAATGCATTTCTTGCGCCGAGAGCGGGTACCGTTGCCGTCAGATATTCGCCTTCACCGACTTCTGCCATCGCCTTGAGAGGCGCCCAGCCAGCGAACGGTCGAGAGTGAGGCGCGAGCGGACGGGAGAGTGGGGCGCCGGCGTTCTCGGCTCGGCGTTGGCGTTTCACAGCGGCGTCTCGAGCACACATTTCCGGATGTTCTTGAGAGGCGCCCAGCCAGCGAACGGTCGAGAGTGAGGCGCGAGGGGACGGGAGAGTGGGGCGCAGGGAGGAGAGAGAGCGAACGGCGAGAGAAGGAGCGGCGAAGCACTGCACCTACCCTCTCCTACACACTCTCGCACCACATGCTCCGGTTGCTAGGGGCGAGGATAAGCGCGCGCGCCCGCAGCTGTTGCTATGGGAGAGGGCGCCGCGGACAACGCCGGACGCCTGACATAGCCCGACTAAGAAATGCATTCGCATTTACAAGATAGGGCGTGCACACACGAATACATGGAAGAAGGCTCGACACCACAAGAAGTTGTGGTGTCGTGACTTCTTTCTTGTGTCTGTGATTGCACGCCCTGTCTTTTTAGGATGAATACTTACCAACTAGCTCGGCTCTCTGTTATTTTATACAATACGTTCGCTGCAGCGGCCGCCATCTCAATCGCCTGAACGTTCGATTTCTCACTTTGACTTAATCGCGTTTACTTGCCCTGCTTACAGGACGAGTATATGGCCATCGGAATTTGCTATGCCCTTCCAAACGCTGGTTTAAAAGGTTGCTGCTCTCTCGCACCAAGCAGGTGCTACGCAAGTGCACTGTTGGTCGTCCGGCATGTATGTGACATCAGTCAGCCACTAAGCAGAGCAGTCATGTAGTACTCGGTGCACAAATTCTCACAGAATATCTGTATCCGTTGGGTAACGTCAAAGATTTTGCTGGTGTCTTCAGGGCCTACGTAGTTCCTAATCGGTAAAAATGAAGTACATTGTCTTCTGAAGGAGCCATAGACTTGATTTACCAAGTTTCAGGAAATTTCGTTGAGCCAATGTGGCCAAAATATGAAAAGGCACTTTGAAATCCGTGACATCACCATGGGATATTTCGGCGGGAAATTTAAAAGTGCCACTTTTGATATTGTTTTGTAGCGTTAGCTACACTTGCCTAGCCGGAGCCGATTTCGCGTGGATGGTCATGAGCCGTGCTGCGCATGCGCGAGGATCAGTGATGCCACACAGCTGGGTCACCGGAGCTGGCATCTCATGCGCTCTCCGACACCGCCGCGCGCGGCTCGCCGCTGCTGGTCTGCGCGTTCGGGAGGAGTGGCGTCGTAGGCGCGGCAGACATGCTGGCGCCGGCGCGCGCGCAGACTCCGCCACCGCCGCGCGCGGCTCGCCGCTGCTGGTCTGCGCTGCATTCGAGAAGAGTGATGTCGTAGCCATAGACACAGTGGCGCCGGCGCGCGCGCAGCTATTCGCCTTCGCTGTGTAGTCGCCGTCTGACACTGCGCTGGGCTGGGGCCGCTTGATAGCGCCTCTGACTGGCTTTTGCAGGTGCGTAACGCCATGGAGAAGGAGAGCGCAAATGCTGCTCGACGGCGCAGAAGAGCCGAGAAGCTTATCTCATCGGATCCCGAAGTAGTTGCCTGGCAATTAGTGGTTCAGCGTACGAAGAATGAACAGAAGAAGGCTAATAATCCTAGACAATCTGGAAAGCTAAGAATAATCAGCTGAACCTTTGCTAACGCTACGTATATCCTGGCATAGCCGAGCTGAGCCGCTGTTTGTTTTCTTATCTATTAATGAACCTATGATGGTGAAACTAAAGGTACGAGAGTTATTTTTCCCCGTATAATTGATTAGTCTAAACTAATTTATTGTTTAAACACTCTTCAGTGTCCCTTTAAGCTAAGAGAAATATTGGTGACTGGTTTAATTTTTCGAATTAGCACATCGAAGAGGCATTAAGGTTAAAAAAATGATATAAAAGTGCCACGTTTCACTTCGCTTGAAGGAACCCGTTTTTAAATGCGAAGCATTTCTTAGCGAACTTCTGCGACTTTGAACGTATCTATCTATCTATCTATCTATCTATCTATCTATCTATCTATCTATCTATCTATCTATCTATCTATCTATCTATCTATCTATCTATCTATCTATCTATCTATCTATCTATCTATCTATCTATCTATCTATCTATCTATCTATCTATCTATCTATCTATCTATCTATCTATCTATCTATCTATCTATCTATCTATCTATCTATCTATCTATCTATCTATCTATCTATAATAATATCTGGGGTTTAACGTCCCAAAACCACCATATGATTATGAGAGACGCCGTAGTGGAGGGCTCCGGAAATTTCGACCACCTGGGGTTCTTTAACGTGCACCTAAATCTAAGTACACGGGCCTCAAACATTTTCGCCTCCATCGAAAATGCAGCCGCCGCGTATCTATCTATCTATCTATCTATCTATCTATCTATCTATCTATCTATCTATCTATCTATCTATCTATCTATCTATCTATCTATCTATCTATCTATCTATCTATCTATCTATCTATCTATCTATTCGCCTACGACTTTGTGCTCTCCTGGCCATTTCGTTACTGAAATGTATACCAAATTTGGTATGGCATAACATGACTGTATGATGAACATAAATGATAGGTCATAACATGAAGATGTCATGAACGGCTTGATTTACATGCCACGGTGTTGGTGCTCTTGCGGCCGTTTCGTTAACTTGATATACACCAAAATTGGTATGACGTGACAAGCGTGTATGATAAACATAAGTGACATGTCCTATCGTGCAAATCATGACATGCATGTCATTTACAGCATAATTTACATGACATGGACTCGGGGCGCTCGCGGCCGTTTAATTAGATGAAATTGGTACGACGAGACATTTCTGTATGACGAACATAAATGACAGGTGATAACATGAAAATCATGACATGCATGTCATGTACGCCATGATATACATGCCCCGCTCATAGTGCGCTTGCGGCCGTTCCGCTATCTTGACATGTACCAAATTTGGTATTGCATGACGTGACTGTATGAAGAACATAAAAGAACATAAATCACAGGTGGTAACATGAAAATCATGACATGCCTGTCATGTACAGCATGATTTACATGCTACGCTCATGGTGCGCTCGCGGCCGGTTCGGTTGCTTGGAATATCCCAAAACTGGTATTTCGAGACGTGACTGTCGGACGGACATATATGACATGTGGTAACATGAAAATCATGACATGCATGTCGTGTAGGGCATGATTTACATGCCATGCTCCTGGTGCGCTCGCGGTCGTTTCGCTAGCTTGATATGCACCAAAATTGGTATTGCATGACGTGACTGCGAACATAAATGACAGGTGGTAACATGAAAATCATGACATGCATGTCGTGTAGGGCATGATTTATATGCCACGCTCATGGTGCACTCGCGGCTGTTTCGCTAGCTTGACATACACCAATATTGGTATTGCGCGACGCAACTGTATGATGAACACTAATGGCAGGTGGTGACATGACAATCATGACATGCATTTTGTGTACTGCATGATTTTCCCTGCCAAGCTCATGGTGCGCTCGCGGCCGTTTCTCTAGCTTGATATACACCAAAACTGGTATTGCGTGAAGTGGCTGTATGACGAACATAAATGACAGGTCCTAACACACAAATCATAACATGGATGTCATGCACGGCATGATTTATATGACACTGTCTTGGTCCGCTTCCGGCCGTTTTTTAACTGGATATACACCAGAATTGGTATGGCATGACATGAGTGCATGACGAACATAAATGGCAGGTCATGCATTGTATATACCAGAATATACGCTTCATTATATAAAAGATTGTAAATGCATGCATGCATGACAAACATGAGATATATAGTGAACTAGATATCATGACATGAGTGACTTCATTTTTCTCAAAGAGAAACAAGGCGATGTATGCAGTTCTCTGCTGGTTGCTTCGCATTACATCGATTCCCAGAGTGCGTGGGATCTGCCGGTTTTTTTTCCAGAAAGGATTACTTCCACAATCTAACTGCCAAACGAGTCCTCCTACTATCGTAAAGCTCGGCTGCCCACCTCACTCACTCACTCACTCACTCACTCACTCACTCACTCACTCACTCACTCACTCACTCACTCACTCACTCACTCACTCACTCACTCACTCACTCACTCACTCACTCACTCACTCCACTCACTCACTCACTCACTCACTCACTCACTCACTCACTCACTCACTCACTCACTCACTCACTCACTCACTCACTCACTCACTCACTCACTCACTCACTCACTCACTCACTCACTCACTCACTCACTCACTCACTCACTCACTCACTCACTCACTCACTCACTCACTCACTCACTCACTCACTCACTCACTCACTCACTCACTCACTGGTAATGCTAGATCAAATAAGCTGACCCCGCAATTAGTTTAGCTACTCCGTGAAGCGAAGCTTACTTTGAAATGAACGCAGGGAAAATAAACAGAGGTGCGTGAAGGAAATGTGGAAGCTTCTTAATCGTCTTAATTCGCGAGCATCAAGCGAGAAAGCTAAGACTTAACGCTTCGAGAGTGCAGGTTGACTCGGCTTTTTTTAGGGCCGCCTTGGGAATCTTGACCAATGGAGCCTCGGGTCAAAGAGGGAACTTGAAGATAGTTTCGTGAAAGATGGATTTCCTCGGACCCTTCCTGCTACGTCCGCTGAATTCAAAGTGAGTGGACGCCAGAAAGTCGCTCTGTCACTTTGTACTGCGTATTGCCGTTCGGTGCAAAAAAAAAAAAAAAAGGAACGAGTGACAGAATCCGTGGAGGCGAAGCCCAGCAGTGACCATCGACTGCCGCGCAGTCACTCGCTTGGGCTTTGCGATGGAAATATTTTGCCTTGTTAAAAAGGGGCAGGGGAAAAAGAAAGCTCGCGAGGTAAGCATTTTATCTCCCGGTAACAATGGAAAGTCGTCCTTTGCTCGGTCGACGTTTCCTTTCAGCCTCTGCATATGCACGTAAGTGAAATTCCTTCCAAACAGAGCCAGATTTATTCCAGGATCGCTCGGTATCGTAAACACAGTATATCTTGCAGGATTATGAGAAGGAAATGTAGCTCCGTGTCTCACCACTGGAAAGCGGACTTTGAAAAGCTTCAGCATCGCGTCGCCTCAGTCGTAAGTCTTCATTGCGGCACACAAGCGAAACACGAGTTTTTTTGTTTTTTTTTCATTCAAGATTCGAGAGGGAACTGCAAAGCATACTCTTTTTTTTTGGGAGGTAGATGAAATGTTTTTCAAAAGGATTTGTCATACACAGGAATATAATCTTTCAAAAGACGCGCAGTACAGAAAATCAACATATTACTTCTTACTCGGCGGGGCATCCACTTGCATTATTATGGTCCATGGTGCGTAGCATCGCCTATTATACCTGTAATGGCCCCAAAAGATGGCATAGGCTGACATTGTTCATATTGTGCTAAGTCGTATTACGCAGTAATCAGAGACAGAAACGGCACAAGGAGGATCAGCGGATCACGACGCGGTAAGGCCACGTTTCCAAGTGGCTAGTCTAAAGGCTGTGCTATAAGCTGCCGGGCGGACGCAGTGGCTTTTGTTTACATTTTTCGCGTGTACGGTGGTCAAGAAGTACCGCACAGCAACTGCCTGGACTCAGTTCGCCTCAGTGCACAAACCGAGTCTTCCGCAGAAAGATAAGCCTCCTTCATACGTTGAAATCTGGAGAGAAAGATTGGGCGGTGTGGCTGTATAGATCAGCAAGCCTGTGACCGTTCCGATGAAGCGGATTACGTGCGGTTATAGAAAGCGGCGGCCGGCACTTCCTTTAGGAAGAACAAAACTGCGTGAAGTAGATGCCCACGCTGTAAAAAAAAAAAAAAAAAAAAGGGTACACACGCGCGCACGAACGCTTTCTACAGTTAGTTTAGTTTAGCTATGCTCAACGTACACTGATTGTATTATTTTTGGCGGCCATGTTGATAACGTGTTGACCATATGTGCTCAACGCGATATAATTTATGCACTTTATAAAATGTTGCGTGCACTAAGTTACTAAGCAGTTTTTTTTCCTAATAACCTTGTAAGTAATAAGAGTATTTCTGAATACGAGGGGTTAGTAGGCTATACAGTTTAAACCTTAAAAACAGCGCAAAAAACGTGTAGGCAAGATGGACGAGAGAGCTTCGTATGTCGTCTTTCTTGTTTATCTTGTTTGTGTTTTTGTGCTGTTGTTAAGATTTAAACTTGCAATACTCTGAAGCAAAAGATGTCCTTCAATACGCTGCAGCCTTTTTTAAAGATAAATATAGCTCACATTAATGCGTGCATAGCAATAAATTTGCCCGGAACAGAAGTGCGCAAAAATAAAGCATGTGAAGCATTGGTCGTTCATATAATGGAGGCTACTACGAATACCAGTGTACGATTTTCATAGCCTGCGAAATGTTCCTGGTTCAGTCCACAAATCCTAGCAGTTTGAAACTTTAGAAGTGGTTCATGCTTAAGCAAGCCACTACAGGAACTGAATCGCTGGCTGGCGAAACTAAAACTTTTGCTGAACACCTTGTGAGAAGACGTAGGATGTTTAGCACGGATATAAGTGACATTACCATTCAACCAAACAATGTCTGTGCTTTACACTGCCTTCGCTTTCTTCACAACTTTCGTACTAACAATCTTGATATTTTTCTTTGTTGAGATTGATATGATTTTGCTTGAACTGTCGTAGTTTGATACAATGAATTGCTGCATGTTTTCCTATTCGCTGGTCAATGTTTCGTTCACAGATAAAGCAATCGGGTAAATTATTTGTTTTATCTACCTAAAATATAGAAGTAACGAAAGCAAAATGAAAAAGAAAAAAGCCCCAGGCGGGATCCGAATTCATGTCTTCGCATTAAGCGAGCGATCTTACCAGTTCAACTACCGCTGTTCCATTCTTGCGTTCACTTTGTGAGGGTGCTTATACGTGCCAGACGTAACCCTGGGTGTGTTAGGCAGCGCCACCACTCATGGCCCATGTTGATGGTTGTGAAACGTACTGTCTTCAGCGGCGTCATGTAGTGCGCGAAATTTTTGGGTGAAGGCAACTGGCCAATAAACTATTGTGTGCTACCTGAAGGCATACAGGAGCTGCAGAAGTCGATGCCCTCGCTGTGTAACGAGCAAGGACGGGAGCCGAAGGGGTTCTGGGTAATAGATTTCGAGCCCCTCGGTTTCACTTCACGAATTCACCACGTCTTTTCTGCCTCTTTTCTATCTATTCAAATTTTACCTTACCCCAGCGCAAGCTAGCAAACCAGACGCCTTTCCGGTTAGCATCGTAACCTTGTTCTCTCTTTTTTTCTATTTTCTCTAAAGAACGTCAGAAAGCCAACTACTTGCAAAATGCTTCGCGTAGCATCGATTTTCCCAGTGCAATGGTATCTGCCTAATTTTGTACTTACTTGGTTGCGCGCCAAGCTTGACGAAGTTTTAACTGCGACGACTGCACAGGACCGCGGTACGCGCCACTATATTGTTTCGAAGTCTGAAAGAGTGAGGGAAAAAAAAAAGCTGCACGGCGGTGCCCGCGACTTTCGTTACAGCTAGGCATCCCGGTGTGGTCAGCAGAAAATTTCTCATTCATTTCTCTGCTTGAGAAAGGTCGCCTCAATGCAACGCACTTTAGGCAAAAAAAAAAAGGAGAGAGAGAGAGAGAGAGAGAGGGGGGGATTGAGCCACGGCAGGGGGATTATGAAGCTCGCTACACTGCAAGGGGGGCGATACCTCGACGCATTTTTGCTTACGGACCCCCTTTCGTTCGGTGAAGTAGACGCGAACTCATAAAGGCCAAAAAAATGAGGAATGCGCCGTAAAATGGGCGACGGAAAGCGCAGATGAAAGCGAGGAAGACGCACTACGCGTAAAAACTAGAAGTTTCCTGCAGAGCAACTCACGGATGACCTAGCGCGAGAAAAAACAAAACAAAACAAAAAACCGCGAGCGAGCGAAGGAAATTAAAGGAAGACTGGACGAGGCCTTTCTTGGATTTTGTTTCACGTCACATTTTTTTTTTCGGCGTACACGCGTACACTTGCCACGGTAGCCGCCGATTCATCGAGGCTTGCGAGCCCGGAAAGACCCGTGTCGCACCGCTTACGAACGCGCGCGACGCGTTTTTTTTTTTTATTTTGTACTCCCTTTCGCTGCGTCGGAATGCAATGTCGTGCCGCGTTTCCCGCCACAATCGAGGCGAGAATGCGCGCGCCTTCCGTAATAAGATGCGCGTATGATCTCGAAGACAAAAAAGACAAAAAGAAAAAAAAAGAAAAAGAAAACGAGATCGTGAACTAGCGCTCGGTTTACTTTTTAATTAAGTGCATACCGTTTTCGGCAAGTTAGCGTAGCGAGTCGTTGCTTGAAAACTTATGCGCCGCGGGCCAGCGTGTTGATTCTCTGTATAGCTTGGATTAAAAATTCCACCTGGCCGTCGCGTACGTGCCTATAAAACATGTCATGCGTGACGTACGACGGCGGCCGCTTGGAATTTTCGCGTCGCTTCTCGAGCTGTTTTGAATGCGTCGAATCTGTTTTGCTGTGAATAATTAAAGCGGCTGATTAAGGACAAGCGAAAGGGTAAATGCACCTTCTTTGAAGTCGCCGACACCTAAAGTAAGCCGGTTAATGGGAAATGTTACTCTTCTTACGTTGTTCTTTTTCGTTTGAAAATTTAAATGTGTTGATATAATCGAAGTGCTTATTACACTGCTGCTTGTTTCGTTAAGGCTTGTTTAGTTATCGTGTGAATAAGTTGGGAGATAGAATGTCGAAGAGAAGACCACAGACCACTCTGGTGCACTGATTCTAAGTGTACACACATATCTACAAGATTAGATAGATAGATAGATAGATAGATAGATAGATAGATAGATAGATAGATAGATAGATAGATAGATAGATAGATAGATAGATAGATAGATAGATAGATAGATAGATAGATAGATAGATAGATAGATAGTCACACCGCTAACTTGGAAATGCGAAAATGATGAATAAACACTAAAATAATGCGTGACAAAAGGAATCGTTCGGTAAACGGCTACTGTAAGCAGTATACTATAGAGCGTCGTACGTAACGTCACAATTCGATACGGCAGCACACGTGGGCAACAGTTGAAAGCAGGGGCGTAGCCAAGGGGGGGGTTCAACCCCCCCCCCCCCGCCCGAAATTTTTCAATTTTGCTTGCGTATATATATACACACATACAAACATACAAACGCACGCACGAACATACATAAAGTATGGTTGAACCCCCCCCCCCCCCGAAAAAAATTTCTGGCTACGCCCCTGGTTGAAAGTCCTGAATAACGTTATGTGATGCTTAGCGCTACATAACAGCACGTAACGCGCCGCTCTATAAAGCTCTACATAACTCAGTTACAATTCAGTCAGTTATATGTTAGGCTAATAAGTGCACCATTGGTCCCTCCAAAGAACTGATCCGAAATGTTCGTCGCTTGCTCTTCTTCAAAATTTAACTATTACATAGTTAGGACATCAAACCCTGCCAGACACTGCCTGTTTGTTTCTTTTTGTACTGAAACTTTGTAATCACAGTGTATTTAGTGCATTGTTCTTCAGACCTATGAGCGCGTGGCTGCTTTTGCTAAGTGAGAAGTGCTCGATTTTTATACGCAATTCAATGCGTCTGTACTACGGGTGACCACATTTGAAAAGGCTTGCCCTTCCATGTTCTGAGACTTAGTTATATATAAAAAAGCTGCACTCACGTTTCGCTGCACATGGATTATCCCTGTGTAAGGCGGGGATAATTTCGCTATTAATTTAGGCTATTGCAAAGACCAGTAAAATTGCCTACAGATGTACGAATGTAGAAGAACTCGCAAGGCTCATAAAAGCAGTGGCTGTATAAATTAACAAACCTGTTACACTGTCTTCATAATACTGATGACTGCATCTTTTTTTCACAAAAACAGCCAGCAGTATATGTGACATCAAGCCCTTTCGAAAGTGCCGTACTGTTAGCTAAGGATGAACTTTTCGAAATTGTTCTTTTAATCTGCGATTTTCGAATACAACCTAGAAAAGCTGTATATTTCTTTAAAGCACCAACTTGGTGAAACAATGGTTGCTGTACAAAAACCTTATGCGGATCATGAGGTCGTCCACTGCAAGAGGGCCTCACAGCGCGCTGCCCAATTTCGTAATCAACTGAACTTGTTCGCAATGCACAAAACGCTGTCCTCGTTTCGTACAGATATACTAGCTGCCTGCAGTACCCTCCGAAAGACGTGCGCATGCACATCACCACTCTCGTAGTCTCTGCGTTGCACAAAACACTCTCACGAAATTTCCTATCTTCAGAGCTGCAAATAAAAAATTGTGGGACGCTTAAGCTTCGCCTTTAAGAGTTGAACGCGATAGCGATATTCTGTTCCTAGTGCGCAGTTCGAACACTATACGAGTGTTTACCAGAATGCGTGTACTAAGGTGTGTGCCGTATGTAATGGGTAGCATACTTTAAACCAGGAGCAATTATGCGCGAGAATCTTTTTCGAAGTTGCGATGCACCCACTACGTGGTCTTAAGGGAATACGCGCAGTAATGTGTGTGCCTTTTGTAATGGGTGGCTCTCTTTAAACCACCAAGTCGTTATGATATTGACATGGTGTGACGCCCGATGGCAATGTACGCTTGTACCACGCAATATTACTGCGATATTACATCTCGTACTGTGACACTGTACACAGGACGCGTATTTTTGGGAAGCATGAAAGTTACTTTCAGTGCTGCTCCAAGCAGAGGCGTGGCTGTGTGGTAGAACACCTGCTTGCCACGCAGACGGCCTGGGTTCGATTCTCACTCGGACCCAGCATTTTTATTATTTATTTTATTTGCAGCTTTTTCGATTTTTCGGTCACGGACAAGATGATGATTTTTCGCTCACAACCAACGGCACCGACGCCGACGGCGGAATTTCTGCGATACGAGCTCTTTAACGCTATCGCGTTAATACACTGGCTGTGTCGGCAGCAGCGTGAGAAGGAACGTAATAAGGTGACGAAAAGATCTCAAGCGAAACACGAGGGAACACGGCTGCTCTGAAAGTAGTACAGTCACATATCCTGCCACGATATGCTCGATTGGCATTCTGATCTACCTCCGCCTCAACTCAACCGGGATAAGAAGTATACAAATACATAAATTCGTAAAAGCGGCGTGCGATAAATTACAACTTTTCGTCGATGAGACACATATGCACTATTTTATACTCATCTGTTTGCTGCTAACTCGTAACGAAACCAGTAGCGAAACCAGTAGCGACTGCTCGTGCCGACTAGTTTCTCCTGAGAAAGAGCTTAACACGCTATATAGCGTTGCATGTTGCACGCGAGTTCCCGTAAATGGCTTCAACGTGATCGTTTCAAAGCTCCACGCCGTAAAATACTGACTCACACGTATATAACCCTGACATTTACTTCGCGGAGTGTACGTCCACCGTCGTCTAATCCCACATCGATTCGTCGGTGCTGAGCAGCCTAAGGTACACAAGAGCAGTCGTCCGAGCTTCGTGTGCGGCGTTACGGAGGCATATTGAATTTTTGTCTCCAGGACCGCGATGCGGAAGCACGTTTCGACCCTCCATCAGATCGATGGGACAATGTCCTCTGAGCTTTGGTTTTCTGCTTTCTCGAGCGCTATTAAGACTTTTGTGTTTAGCCGCGCCGGTCGGTCTCGGCGAAAAGGACCTTGAGCAAGCAGCAAACGTTATGCGCGGCCAGGGCGAACAGGACACGTTTTAATTGCGAAGCGAAGGAACCGAGTGTACTCGAGCGCGGCTCGTGTTTTCAGACCAGTGGAAGAGGTCGATGAAAGAAAATGTAAGAAAAGCCGAACAATATGGAAATATAGCAGAAGTGGCGTGCGCATTTGATCGCCAAGCATTTTACACATCAGTGCACGTTTCATTATACGAAGATCCTCGTGCTCGGCGTGGCCTCGAACGCAGATGTTTCGAAAGCGAAGTTACAGCCGTTCTTATAGCGTAAAAGTAGTCCGCCATCGAAGGAACTCATGAACAAACATGAACCGAGAATAAGAGACAGGAGAGAATTTTTTTTTTATTGCGATATAGATTTGCCTGAAGATATACGTGCGCGGCAAGACCCGTGTTATGTACGAATTGTTCTAAAGTGCGCCGCTCGAAAAAACACAGTGACGTGCACAGGCTTTTAGTCTGGTGGCGGAGAAATTGGGGCGCATTTATCGATTGAAAAGCCTTAAAAGGCGTATCTGCCAGCAGAAACCATGTCGTCGCAGCAACATCATTTGGCATGGCGATATTACGACGCTATCAGGGGCGCAGCCATGATTCTTTTACGGATGGGGACTTGGAGGGAGGTCGGGGGTGCGACACGTTTATAAGTATGTGTGTGTTTGTGTATATACACACATAAAAACTGAAAAATTTTGGGGGAGAAAAGGTTTGAACCCCCCCCCCCCCTTCTGGCTCCGCCTATCGATCTCTGTAGTATCGAAACAATTTCTGGTCAACCTTCTAATCCGACGTGTTCACTTCTGCGAAATGACTTTGGTTTTCTCGTAATTTTGTCCCCTCTTCGCCTTTCAAATGTGAGGCAGCCATAGTGCAGTGCAATCCTGGCTAAGTAAACTGCCTTTTCGTCCTTCTTCCTTGTTATCTGTTGCTTTCTCTCGAACAGCAATTATTCTAAGTCATAGTTAAACAAAAATAAAAAGTCGGACGCTTCCACGCTCAACGCAGCTCCAATTAACAAGCGTTTCTGCTAGCACTACTCCTTCAATTCTTCAACGCACAACGAAATTGCGATGACTTCGCTGCATACGGGGTAGACATTGGCTTTCAATCCTCTCTGGATGAATCCTTCATGTACCGTAATCGAAACCACCGACCTGGAGCTCGGAAGTATATTACCTGAGCTCTTGGAGCATGAAACGCAATTCAGTAACTACCAGACACGGCAAATTACTTGCCTGTCTATGCGATGACCTAGCCGCCGCTTCACTGAACATCGCCTTCTGACATTGATTGAGCGGGACAAGGTGAGGAGAGTGATGCGGCGCCGTTCATTTCACCAAGCCATGTTGCGCAGTGATTGCCCACTCGCCTCTCGGCTTAAGGAGATTAACTGCTGCTCCGTTATCTCTATGTCGTAGGCGCACCGTCATCGGCAAACGCCCCTTATATAATTACAAAAAGAGTAATAAAACATTGCTTGTATCATGTTAGGCGCTGCTTGTCACCTTTTTGCGTAGTATGCAGTGCCCTAACTTAATAATGCTGAGATGTTTGACGTTACAGAGGAGCATCCCTCTTCATCTCCACGCTACACCATGACGATCATTGGTTGTGGCTTATAACAGGACACTGCAGACGATGTAGTGACGAATTCAGCTTCGATTATTGGAGACTTCTAGCAGGGAATGACTAACTTTATTTCTGTGATGACCTGATGTTTTCATCCAGCTGTCACGTCGATAAAAGACGATTAAAAAAGCGACACTAAAGAGAAAGACAATACGCAGCATGAGAAAAAAAAAAGGGCGATGGCAGCTTCCTGTCAGAATGTTGGTATACAACATTGACGCTGTCACCGAGCATTTTCAGGATGCTGAATGTCCTACGTGGAAAGAACAGCAACTAAATAACGAGTATTTGGGTCACTGTGAGCAGCTGCTGCCAAAATTGTAAAGCCCCATGGTGGCCATAATACAGGGATTTCATTCACTCGGCTTCGTTTTTTCTTCTTGGGATTCTCCGTTCACGACCGACCGATCGTGGTGATAACGCAGGCGGGGCGTCGCTCGGTCCACCGACGTAGAGCGAAAAGCAACAGCGTCGGAATAGAATTGTTCCATTATTCCGGTCCATATCTCGATTGAATCCGAAGCTGTGCTCTGACGCGAAGCCACAACTGTGCGCCCCATGTAGGCGCACTTGAATAATCCCCTGGTGCACAAAATAGAAGAGAAAGAAAAGTTCCGGCGTAATTACGAAACCCCTGAAACGTTCTCTTATGTCCATAAAGGATTAACAAAAAATTGCAGTGAACATCCAAGAAAGTATGGGGAAGCAACCGAGTGACGTCATTTCGCTGCTGTTCGATGCCCGAGCTGGGTCCGTAATATAAAACGTTGCATTTCGTTTTCCGCATTTCTTGCCCTTTGTCAACGGCCCGGACGTGGCTCGGATGGCTCGCGCCGCTGTTGTCGCCGGGGATCTACAACTTGGCCCAAGGAAGGGTAAAATAAGAACGAATGGAGTGTGAAATGAAAGGTAAGGAAATATGGGCCCTTGGTGTCTAGAGCTCTACACCTGAAAACCAATTTAATGGTGCCGTATACACCTGCCGATACAGCCGTCATCTTCTCTCGACGCCCGTCTGCTACATAAAAAAAAAATAAGATACCGCACCCAACGCAAAATTACCCGCGTTTTTATCTGCAGCCGTATAAAGCCCCGCTGCTTTAAAATTTTTGTGTATGCTGGTGAATCTAATCTTTACACTTCTGGACTGAGGAGACCACCCACGTTTCGGCTCAAGCCTGGTCGCGCAATGAAGTTTATTTCTCTCTCTATCTCTCTGCATAATTACTGCCAGGCAAGAGAGTGCGCTGTTCACGTCAGTAAGGCGAGTCAGTCGTCCCGTTTGACACTTTCAGGTGAGACGGTTACGCTTACTGCAACATTACATCCGTCTAAGCATACATTTAGAAATGACGGCGCGCTATTTTAAGAGTGGAAGCGACTTTGATGTGGAATGTTTGGCGTGGAACCTGTACTCCTATAACTGTATTGGCTGAACGATTTGTGTCAGCAATAAATAATGAACGATTGGATATTCAAGTCCCGACCTTCCCGCGTGTTCACTTCTGCATGCTGCGATACTGTTACAGAAATAAAACACGAGACAGAAAGGTGGACACGGTGACTAGGTGAATAATTTCTGTCTCGGAATTTTTCTGTGGCTCCATCACGCATAAAACCTAACTCTACGTCCCAATGAGACCAACTTTCCTCACTTTTTCACCATCGCATTCGTACTTTAGGGAGTTAATGAACTCCTAGTCTTGGCTTTAACTCTTTAAGTGCAATGTACTTACAGACGGAAGGCGAACGGCGTCCATCCGTGGTCACGCAGTTCCCAGCGAAAGAGCAGCCGAGCTTCGCCGCTAGGCCGAGAGAGGGCGCCACGATCCCATCATTGGAGGAAAACGGGACACGGCAGCCAAACGGCAACAACGTAATGAAAATCCCAAGGTGTCAGCCACAGAAACACAAGCGAAACGCCGGTATCGAGCCGATTCCGAGGTTCGGGCGCGAAAAAATGCTGCGAAAAATCAACGACGAGAGCAGGACCCCGAGTGTAAAAAACGGGAGGCGCAGGCCAGACGACTTCACCAGGATACGACCGGAGCGAATGGAAGGTTCAAGAAGGAATTCCTCAAACACTCGCTTGACCACTCTTGTCAAGTGTGCGACAGCACAACACAAATAAACATCACAACAACAAAATATAAACACAAGAGAAACACAGGAACAGGACCAGCATTGCACTTCCCCAGCATTCACCTAGAGTGGAGCTGCCCACAATTTTTGGTTCTTCATCGTAGCTACAGCATGACTATATGTAAATCAACTTGAGAAAATTTGTCGCCATTTCATACACATGTAATAGCCCGTACGCACAGCGGTTAAATAAGTGGTATGCCGGCTTAATTAGAGCGTAGGTGCTCTTCAGGCGCAGCAGCGTAAGCAATTGGCTCTTGCACACTGCAGCATCCGTGACGTCATGTTGAAGCGGCCGACAACCATCCCGACCGTGTTACGAGATGCTCACGATAATGAGAAGACCACGACATAGCGATAAAATCTGCTAAAGTTGAGCATGCACTTAAATTGACGCAGAAAGTCGCCACGGCACAGCACCGCACTTGAGTACTTTTGCACGCGTGCGAGTTTGCCAGTGGGCATCCCGAGTTTGTGTGTCGCAAGGAGACCTTGCGACACACAAAATGGCGTCGACTAATTGAGACACAGCTATATGAGCACCACCACTACGTCAAAATCACTATACTGGCAGGGCCGACAACCTCTCACCAATGCCTGCGTACAATCGCTATGGAGATCCAAATATTTTGATAAACAATGCCCGAAAGCGTTTTCCGAGTTATAACTGAAGGATTGGACACTGACTGGTAAACTCGCCATTGCATTAAGGAAAGAGATGCTCTTTGCCAAAAAACGAATCTACAACTTCTTAAAATAATTCGCAGTGCACAGCACATTCACAGGTCGCGGCAAAATGTGCTACACAGTCTGCCAACAAAAACGCAAACCAGTTGAACTTGGGATTCCGTTACGCCGAGAACAACCTTAACAAAGGTTTTTGAACGCGCTTGTTGAAGACACGGACACAGTGAAGTTCATGGTAGAAAACAGCGCGATACAACGAAGACAAGAAAGACCAAACAGGACCAGCACTAGTCCCGTTTGGTCTTTCTGGTCTTTGTTGTATCGCGCTGTTTTTTCTTATGAATATGTACCAACAATCTCAAGTTCGCACGCTTTTAAAGTTCACACTGAAGCACACAGAAGGTCACAAACGGAAGCGCTCTTGCAACTGGCCCAAAGACCAGTATGCAATTACAACTAGCCCAAGAAACAGCACCCTCACTAAAACCCGCGTGATATGACGGAGCATCATGTCATGGCTTCAAAAGTTCTATGTGGATTCAGCAACGCTATAATATGCCCCCATTCGGACCTATACAACAGAAGTGCTTCGCAAGCACGCCGCCTCCGCGACCATTTTAACATCGTGGATGAAATTGGGCAACCTTTTCCGCTGTACTACGCTTAAAATGCTGCAGCTTCACCTCCGCTACTCTCGTACCTCCCGGCAACTGCTGAGTGCCTGTTTGTGGCGCCAGATATGGTAATGAAGGAGCCCTTACAACGTATTTTACCCCCACTTCTGACCATGTGAACATACGCGTTTCTTCTAACGCGAAAATTGAGTTTTGCAAACGTGGTCCTGGAAGCGATGTCGGCGAGCGCTTCAGTTTCGTGAGTAAATGGCGAGGAGAAGGCGGGAGAGGAGGAGGGGTAAGGGGAGACACTGCGCAGTGACGCATGCGGTCTTAAGAGTCTTCGATGCGTCCGGCAGTCCAGAGTGGGAGGAGACGGTGGAAGTGCGCCAATGTACTGAGAGTGTCTGGGCCGGACCTTGGCTCTTCGAGACGGCGACAGTGAATCGCGCAACGCACCGAGGTATTTATTGAAAGCGAGAAATTCGCCTGCCGCCGCGACCATCATATAGCCACGGTGCCGCGGGCTGCTCGGTTGTGGTGCAAAACGAAGTTTGCTTATCGGGAGTCGAAGGATCACCGAAGGAACCGTAACAACAAAAATAAGATTGGAGGACAATAAATATTATCGAGATTGGCCTCGGTTTTTACTCTGTGAAAACGAAGCTCTTTTAGCTGCACGTATTTACGGAGAGAGAGAAAAAAAAGAGACATTGAAGCTCGCTGGAAAATTACAGTTGTTATCCTTTATTTAGAGGCAATAAGACATTAGGACAGAGTGATATTAGATGAAAATCACAGGTTGCAAATAGGAAAGAAAAACGGAAAAGAAAAAAAAGAAGAGACTTCTTACGAGGCTAAACTACGGTTCTTAACCCGATGATGTAGCGCGGGCTATGAGGAACGCCAGATTTGAGGGCTTCGGATTAAATTTGACCACCTAAAGATCTTCTTTGACGTTCACGAAACGCACATTACACGAGCAACGTTTCTCCCTTCCGCATCCATCGCAGTTCAGCTACCGCGGTCGGTGATAGAACACGCGACTTCTTGCGCAGAAAGAAATCTTACAAGAAAATGTATTCATGTGCGCAAAAGCGAATTTACGAAGTGGACGGTGTCCACAAAAATGAAACGACGAAAAGACGCGTAAATATACCATATGTGCAATTATCAAGAGGCCGACAGAATCTACAGGACAAATAAAATACGCGAAAGAGTCTCTCACGAACCGTCATTGAGACTACAGAAACTATAGTTTGGCAGGTAGAGCATGACGACAGCGTAAAAAGCTGCGCACTTCTTTGCCGACAGCGGAGTAAAATATTCAGCGCGTTTATCCTCAGATTATGCAAATGCCCACGAAAACGGTGCTCTTCAATAGGTCCTACAGAAGCAGGCAGACATCTTGTGCCACGAAGAGCCAACTGCGAGGAGTGAAGTGGATAAAAATAGCGGTCATTAACTACACGCTCTAAGGTTATGGTCATATGCTTGCGTCGCGTACTTCAAAGCTAATTTCTTAAGCATAAGCTTTTTCGTGAATATTGTTCATTCTTACGGAGACCTAAACCAACGTGCCGCGACGCGTCGACACTCAATTTCTGTTTTATGCCCCTGCATAAGGATGGGTTAATTTGCCGCCCTCTGTTTCGGCACGGCTGTTAATCATTCACCTAAAAGTCGCGTCTTTGGTGCACTGTATACACATTTTTACGCATAATACACGTATTGAAATATCATATGCGTTTTGATATTTTCGTCTGTACAGAACTTGCGCGCGCCAAGGTAAAGCGTGATCTACGGGTGTAGATGTGCGTTTTTCTTAATGTGAACATTTTTTTAATAAGTCGAGTTCTTCGGCGGAGTATTATGAAAGAAAGAACAACGGCTTTAGGTCACTGCGTTTAAAGGTTTTGGAACAAGACTGTCTAACAGAGGATATCTAACTTTGAGAGGGTTCTATTTTTCTAAATTATTATTATTATTATTTGTTTAATGCACCCTTCATCAATAGTGTTGTAAAGATTGAACGAAGAACCCATTGTCCCGTAAAGGCGAAAAGTCAGACTGTATGGACAAGCAAGCAAGTCTGTATGGGTTCAATGTACATCTGTGACAAGCCTTTTAACCCGTCTGTCACTTCCACATGGCTCCTAAAATAGTGAGCACAGATGAAAGTTCCCGACAACCACGCGAATATAGAATACATATTGGTATCACCAGCGTTTGCAAAAAATAATAAAAAAAATAAAAAAATAAAGAAATAGAAAAAGTTAAACCACATAATGATTAACAGAACCCCCAAAGGTGGTAAAACAGAATATCAGTTGATTCAGTGCCAACTTTTTATGGCTAAGAGAAATTGTTACACTTGAAGGTTGTTCCCTTGTAATGCATACGCGCCATTTTCTTCGATAACAAAACCATAAAGAAGCTATTGAATTAACACACAAAGAACGAGCCATCCGGCTTGCTCACGCCCTCTTGACGCAATCCAGCTTCTTTAGGCTTTGCAGGGGCTTCTTATGTGATTGTACTACGTTGCGTGCAGCGGCATATACAGTCGTCATGCAGAAACCAGCGGAAGAGCTCCGGTCTCTCAAAATTTTCAGCACATAAGAAGCCCCTGCAAAGCCCAAGAAGCTAGATTGCGTCAAGAGGGCGTGAGCAAGCCGGATGGCTCGTTATTTGTGTGTTAATTCAATAGCTTCTTTATGTACCATGAGACCAACAGAGAAATAACGTTTTCGTCATTTTTTTTTCGTCGTTTTTCGTTATGTCTTTCATACGGTGAGCTCTTGGTGGAACCTGCGAAGGGTCGAGCACGTACGCAAGATGCCTGTGAAGCCCCGGGGTTATAGTAACGAGCAACTGACCCATGACTGGCTTGCAGCAACGCGGCAGTCGACGGGCAGCGATCTATTTCTGCTCGAAGGGCAGACCTTCGTCAGCAGGAAATATGCAGTGCGGTCAAAACTGCGGCGTCTGCGATCTAAGCCTACTTCAAGGATCTGGAGCTTCTGTGGCTGCAAGTACGTCGCTGCTGTTGCAGACGCTGTGTGAGCACGTGGCGGTGCGCTCAGTTTCGGCGCGGACGCCAAAAGCGTTCGCCCGTTTAGTTGCCATCGCGTGCAGCAAGTTCACGAGCACAAACCAAATACAAATGAACGCCGAATGAAACGCCGTTAATGTGTTAGCCAGGGGCGTAGTCCACATGTGTTGGGGGGGGGGGGGGGGGGAGGAGATGGAAGTGAAGTACGCGTACGACGCCTCTGTTATATAGTAACTGTAGACATTTCTTGGAAGGTGGGGGGGAGGAGGGAGCCCGCGGCTATTATGCCGTCGTTGGCTCTCACTTTGCGCGCTACCCCTTCTCGATATCTTATCATTGATCTTTCTTCTAACCGAAGCTGCGAGACCGAAGCCGTTAAGCTGCACCGAGTACACGAGTGAATGAATGCACAACTTTATTTTTCCCTGGTTAACGGGAAGGGGGCAATGGGACAGAGGGTGGGGGGAAGACCTACTTCAAGCAAGTAGGCCTCCTCTACCCTCTCGGCCCACTCCAGGATGGCCTCCTGAATGTCGGGCCTCGAGCTGCGCAAGGCAGCCTCCCACTGCTCCTCATACACGAGTGCATTCCACGTCACTTGCTTCTATACTGGCTTTCCCTGAATAATAACGTACACATTAGAGCAATAGCGCTATTCCTCTCGTTTTCATCATCAGAAGTATAATGATGACCCATATTTGTGTACTGAAGCTAATAGCGAACGTTAAGCTGCTGATACTATGAATAGAAAAAAAAAACTCTGCATACTGGCACATAATCCAACGCGACGTGCGAAGGCTTCAAAAGTTTTGTACACCATTTCAGCATGCTGCTTTTATAGGATTCGGATTTCCAATAAAATAGTAAAAAAAAGAATTTTGTTAATTGTTGTTATTTTAATTTAGCATTTCTTTCGCATTTGACATTTTTTCCTTAAGTTTTCGCTGGTCACGAATTTGCATGCGGTTCGCAGAGTAGAAAAATAATTTAGATTGTGCTTTCCAGAAATATTTCCCTCGTTTTGGCTATCTACAGGCTGTGTCACACTTAGGGGAAGAGGAGGTTTGCCCTAAGTGTGAACGAGCCTGTACATACTAACAGCTCGCAAAATGCCCTTGCGGATCACGTGTGCGCCATATCCTGCCCGAATTAATGACCGTATGGCGCACGAATGGCAATCGTCTGCTCCACAGTCTCATTCCAACGCGGGACACATAAAATTTAGCAGAAAGATTTGCAATCTCTTGAACATCACTTTAGGTGGCTAATTGCATGCAAATGAAGTTCATAAAGCTATATTTTTGATTCGCAGGAAGCAATATGAAAGGTGTGGCTGCAAACGTTTGGCAAATACCAAACAATTGTTATCGTGACTACACGCACATCGGTTTTGACTCGTGGAGGTATCTTCAAAAGGTCTGTCCAGGTGTTTATCGCTTAATAATGGTTTAAATGCTGTACGAGTCCCGGGACTCAAGCATTCGAAACTTGGATGGACGTATTTTCGGCTCTTTGAATTTTATTCAGCGGGATGTTTGTTTACCTTCGTACACGATTGAGCACGCCGCATATTGTTAAGATCTGGTCTAGTGGTTATGGCGCTCGATTGCTGACCCGAAGGTCATCCCGGCCGCGGCGGCCGCATTTTCGGTGGAGGCGCAAATGCTTGAGGCCCGTGTACTTAGATTTAGGTGCTCGTTAAAGAACCCCAGGTGGTCGAAATTTCTGGAGTCCTCCGGTACGGCGTCCCTCATATTCATATATTGATTTCGGGACGTAAAACCTCAACAATTACATATTACCATCTCTTCATAAGGCATCGTCCCAAGTGGGAAAAACGAGATCTCCTTGCCCCAATATCTTCTGTAGTTCGGGCGCACTGCCAAGAGATCGCTTTTGGGGTCCCTGTCGTGGTTTTTACACGCATCGCGCGTACGGCCCGTAGTGTATAGAGTGGCTGCGATTCGATCCGCTGATCCTGTTCGCAGGCACTGGGGTGATCTTTGGGCCGTTTATAAGGCTCCGCTGGAGAGAAAAACAGCGGGCACAAATGAGACGAAGAAAGAGAAGGCGGCCAAGGTCCTTCGAGTGAATCGAACGCCCGCCAGGCACACCGTCCGCAATAGCAGCGCGCGTCCTCCCACGCAGCTGTCTCGCGTGGCCACCGCACGCCGCTGATGCGCCGAAGCACGCACGTCTCGCGGGGGAAAACAAAATGACCACAGCCGCCGCCGAGAGACGTCACTGCGTGACAGTGTGGAACCGCTTATTTTAAGAAGATCGTGACCGCCTGCTTCCTTCTCTTTTCTTTCCTCGCGCGAAATTGCAGACTATCAAATACCTCGATTACTAGTCAGTACTGCGCCGGCATGCTATGTTTGTGTAGAAGCTTAGAAGGACATGTCTGTCGTTTGGGGATCCATCAGGAAAATGGAAGCGAGCTCTGAGTCGTGGTTCACGCCGCTGCGAGTTCAGCGCATTTCGTTTGCCTTCAGCGACACGTGCAGCGAGAAATAAATCTGTGCTCAAGTTTAGCTGTCACAAATGGTAGCGAGGTGGCGTTTCAGAGACGCTTTATGGTTAGGCGAAGCTTGTTTAACAAACAGCATCTGCAGTAGTGGAGTCATAGTGGACAACAAATGTGAATTTTCCCCTATATTCTTGCTACTATATAGAACAAGAAAATTCTTGTAGCTCACATAGCGGTCGGGATAATCCAACGCCGAATAGGTTCTATACGGGGTTACGAGGGGACTGAGCTGTTCTGCGTGGGCCTCTCGCAAGTTCAGCGCTCGGAACGGAAAGGCCTAAAAGCGCCGTTCCTTTCTTTGCCTCGCCTCACTTCACAGCGACAGCACATGGCGACCATTAGCGCTGTCCCGCAGCGGTAATTAGGACCGTGCGTAATTGATCGAGAGGGACCGGAGACTGTCGCGGCGGCAGACTTTGATCGTTAAGAGAGGAGAGAGGAGAGCGTGGGACCGACGGGGTTACAGAGAAAGGAACACCTGTCGCATCAAAGTTGCCGTCCCAGAAGCAAGCCCAATTTTGGTACAATGTGCACGTTGCTTTTGGATAGAAAGAAGGTTATAGGATCTCTGAAGTGGCGCTAATGAGGGCGTACCGGTGCCACCGACGAGGTTGTGTTTCCCTTAAGTGTGCACTGTTAGCGTAGCTTGTTGTAACCTTGGCCAACTACAGAACAGTGCAGCTGTGCGGTGAGTCGAATTCGTTGTTGTGTCAACAGAGCGACACTGAGTGTGAATGGGTGGTGTTCGCCATCACTGCGCACTCATCCCGGCTTTCACTTGGACAGTTCTAGATGAAGGAGCCGGACGGCCAACACGAATTCAGTGCTGATACATATTTATTTGTTTGTTTATTTATTTATTTATTTAGCAAATGCCTCACAGGCCCCAGAAGAGGCATAGGGTGAGGGGGGCATAAAGTTCAATACATAATACATATGCATATGCTCATCAAAAAAAAAATTGCACAAAGTCATGAAAACCCTAAAATACCATTTATACATGTTAGGAAAAAAAATAACAGTGAAAAAGGAAATTAACAAACAGGTAAAAAGAAACGGAAAAAATTGCATATTATGACAGTAAGTATAGCATAGGAAAAAAGAATTACACAGTCAGCATATAATACAATTTCGTACTTGTACAATAATAACGACTCAAGCGCATGACAGTGCAATGAAAAATGCAAACGTAATGGGATTTAGAAGATTATGAAGAAAAATATGCATATAAGTAAAAGAAACTAAGCGTGGTGTGAGGTGACACATATGTCGTCATGAGTGAGCTAACATCTTGTCTTATCTGCCTTACAACTACGTATTCATCGTTCAGTTGGTGCTCTATTCATGATTGGTGCTTCCAGTGTAACGCTGCCATTATTAAGGTGAAAGCCTTAGGTAACTAATCAAACGCGAAAATTGACCGTCGGCGTCCAGCGGCGTCGGGGACAACACGAGTGATGCAAAAAAAATCATCATGTGATGACGTCCTCATGACGTCACAGATCGCCAAACTTTGTGACGTCACCGAGACACCACGTGACGTCACGTCACATGATGACGTCATCACACGACATCGTAGCTTGGTAAAATGTGGGCCGATCACGGAGCCAGCGCAAAACCAGGTGAGGCGCCTCCGATACTGGAGGCAGTGTAAAACCGCGTTAGTTGAAGAAAGCTTTTGGAGGGTGGCTGGGCAGGATCAATACATCGACTGAGAAAAAAAAGATGGCTTTCGCCTTCCAGTCGTCTTAGGTGAATGCATAAGGGACCCTGTGAATTTTTGTGCCATATGAAAAGGTGTTGATGAACTCCTTACACGTAAGGCAACACGCGACAGACAGAATTGGACACTACCCATTGCTCCCTTCTCGGCGATAAAGCCTTCCCCCGTTCTATCTTCTCTGGTGTGGTGCTGATAACTTATGTTAACTTCGAGTCATGCAAAATCTTGCATCATTAGCATACAAAAGGAGTGATATGACGGATACTACCAACTCATCACCGTTTACACCCCGTTATTCTATTGACCGAACTTTTGTTGATCTTCCCATTTTCATCGTCGCCCATCACTATACAACGTTATCTCATCTGTTGATCCTGTTTTGATAGTGATAATTAACAAAAAATGGACGATAATTCATTGTTAATTTACGTTCGGCTTTGACTAAGCATTTTCTTCTCTCGCCGTATTCCAACTCACATGGGGGCCTGGTCGAAGCTGTAACAGTGGGTAGTGCGCGAGCAAGAATGCGCTGACACTTGGTCTTTTGGAGAGGTATTCGGAGAAGCCTTTCGGCATGTGACGCGAAGAAAATAATGGGGAAGAATCTGTATACATGCTGCGGAGCTGGGAATTCTTTGACGTGGCAGTTGTCCCTTATTTTTCGAAGGTCTGGTGCGGCCCGCCGTGTATCTCGCAAGTCGCTTGCTGCAGGCCGACGTGTGCAGCCAGCCAATCAAGCATTGGCTGCTGCAGGGCGCACTCGAAGCGAAAGAGTCAGCGTTCGATTATGAAAACACTGTGAAGGGTAAGAAAACATGCGATGAGACGGCGAGCGAGTGCGCGTTATTGGGCCACGCATAGAAGCAAAAGATAAAGATACGGGGACCGTTCTCCGGGAATACGTTGGAGGGGAGCCTGCACAAACAAAGACCAGTCGACAACAGGCCGCCAAAGAAGGCTCACCTGAAGCACTTCTCGAGCGTTTACAAAGCGTCCAGCCATCTGCGCGCTCTGTGTATGCGCCCGCTGGCAGACGTCATATTCGGGCTTGGTTTACAGCCGCGAGGCGCCGCCGCCGCGAAACCCGCCGGGCTGCGCACGTCATGCGCGCGCTAATATATGCGCCTATCCATCTCGGAAGCGTAAACGCGTGTCGACCATCGGCGAACGGGCAGCGCTCACTTTGGCAGCCCAAGTCAGGCTGGAATGACAGCACGAGTCGCCGCGACGTCAAACGACTTTAGCTCGCTCATTTTATTCAGGGGTGAGAAGCGTTTGCGAGGCAATGCTATTTATACGACGTGCCCGAGCGTCGCATTGAATTTCACTTGTGGCCAGGATATTCTCTGAGCACTGTTCCGTTCTCGTTCGACAGGCGTTCCCCGAAAGGCAGTGCGATCATAGCCAACCCGCACTTTTAACGGGTTCTCGCGAGTCGCGCAGCGGCTGTGAAATACTAAAGAGGGACATTTACCGGATCAGACTGCGGCGTGCGAAGATGGCTGGTGCCGTTGTCATCGTATTGAGACTATATATAGACACAGAACCGCACATCGTCGGCTATGACAGCGTAAATGACGGACCTGCTGGAACCACTTTCTTCGGAACGCCTCTATATGACGGAATGACTGAACTGGTGGGATGTGAGCCGTGTTTTTTACTTAATCACAGGGGCCACTTGTCGCAAGACAAATGCCTGCTTCGTCAATAAGGGACGACGCCTCCAAACAAATTCATGATCGCGGGAGGCCTACTGGCACAGGGGGAACACACAGTGTTTGCGTTCCCGTCGCTGCGCCATCTGCAATCACAACGGTTCTTCCAGGGGCAGAGACGAAGGCGACGCTTTGACTGCGCGGGTGTCATCGACACTTCCACTCTCTAGCACGAATCAATATTTGCTTCTAAAATGGGTCGAAATTGTGGTCGGAGCTGTTTGCTTGGCGCGGAAACGATCTGCTCCCGCGCGGTTGATGGAGCGCGGGGACCGCACGGCGCCTTTTCCGCGAAGTGCCTTCTCAGCCAAAGTGCGGCCGCGCCGCCGCGCTCGCTGTGCCGTCGGCCACCGCCGCCGTGGTACGCACACACAGACGCACATACACGCGGAAACGCAGTGCAAGAACAGGCGCACACCGTGAGCGGCAACCGACACGCCAGAATCTCATTTACCGAGTGCCTCTTCGGAAGCCACCTGCGACCTCCATCCTTTCAGACGAGCGACATTGCAGCGACTGGGTACTGCACTGTTGCTGCCTGTCCGGATAACGACGGTTCCACATAGGCCTGAGGCGGCTGAGCAGAGTAAATTCGCCACAACAGCTTTGTCTTGCTTATGTATCGGCTGGCCATCTCCAGAGAGAAAAAAGAAAGACTGTGCTCCGGAAGACAACACTGAGAGCAGCTGTTTTCGCTGAAAATAGATGATGTCGCTCGAAGCGAAGAGAACAAAATAGCGCAGACAAAGTAAAAGAGGACATACATACTGTGCACTCTGACAAGCGGCATAGAAAGACATTGCTCATAGTGCTTCGCGTATAAGAGAGCCAATAGAGGCACAGGTGCCTCAGCGTAGGAGGATTATAGAATGTGAAACTCCCCCTTTTTTAAAATTTGCTTCTTATCAGCGACTTCACCGATGGTGCAGGCTTATGCTGCTTCCTTTGTAATTACCCGGTTACTTTGTGTCGCATAAGCTATGCACTCTCCCGTATCCACGCCACTATGCTGCAAGACAACTTGAGCTGTACGCTAATTCCTCGCTCTCACTTTAGCATCTGTGACACCTTTTCATTGTCGTTAGAACCATAAGATACTGTCAAGTTGTTTAGGTAAAAGATAAGTTTCCTGAGCCTTTTCTGGAATCAGGTTCACCGAGTTTGCCTATGACCTGTGGACATAAAAATAACATCTTCAGTTAAAGTGCTGAGCTTTATATCATAGACCTTATTTGCAGAAAGCGCTATGCGCATACGAACACTAACGGTCGATTGTGTTTAACGTTAACGCTTTTTTTTAAACCTTCGAAGGCCTTCGAATGAAGGGAATTGTTTGTATATATAGCTAATATTTGGGCGGTACTGCGCCGAAGCTATTAGTCTCGGAATTTGCTTTAGATATTATTCAGAAAAACTGGTGCGTGGGCCTGGCATATCAAACTAAAAGAGCACCTGTACTCGGCAAAAACAAGTGGAGAGAG